>NC_092225.1:37732738-37824920 GCF_036320965.1 Panulirus ornatus
TATTTTGGAAGGAGGTAAAAAAAGTGCGTAAACAAGGAAGCAAAAGGGAACTTAGTGAAGTGGCAAATGGGCAAAGTGATAACAAGTAGCAGGTGATGTGAGAAGGAGATGGAGTGAGTATTTGAAGGTTGTTGAATGTGTTTGATGATAGAATGGCAGATGTAGGGTGTTTTGGTCGAGGTTGTGTGCAAAGTGAGAGGGTTAGTGAAAATGATTTGGTAGAAGGAGAAGATGTAGTTAAAGCTTTGTGGAAGATGAAAGCCGGCAAGGCAGCGGTTTGGACGGTATTGCAGTGTAATTTATTAAAAAAGTGAGTGACTGTATTATTGACTGGTTGGTAAGGTTATTTAATGTATGTATGATTCATGGTGAGATGACTCAGGATTGGCGGAATGCTTGCATAGTGCCATTGTAAAAAGGCAAAGGGGTTAAGAGTGAGTTACCAAAATACAGAGGTATAAGTTTGTTGAGTATTCCTGGTAAATTATATGGGAGGGTATTGATTGAGAGGGTGAAGGCATGTACAGAGCATCAGATTGGGGAAGAGCAGTGTGGTTTCAGAAGTGGTAGAGGATGTGTGGATCAGGTGTTTGCTTTGAAGAATGTATGTGAGAAATACTTAGAAAAACAAATGGATTTTTATGTAGCATTTATGGATCTGGAGAAGGCATATGATTGAGTTGATAGAGATGCCCTGTGGAAGGTATTAAGAATATATGGTGTGGGAGGCAAGTTGTTAGAAGCAGTGAAAAGTTTTTATCACGGATGTAAGGCATGTGTACGTGTAGGAAGAGAGGAAAGTGATTGGTTCTCAGTGAATGTAGGTTTACGGCAGGGGTGTGTGATGTCTCCATGGTTGTTCAATTTGTTTATGGATGGGGTTGTTAGGGAGGTGAATGCAAGAGTTTTGGAAAGAGGGGCAAGTATGAAGTCTGTTGGGGATGAGAGAGCTTGGGAAGTGAGTCAGTTGTTGTTCGCTGATGATACAGCGCTGGTGGCTGATTCATGTGAGAAACTGCAGAAGCTGGTGACTGAGTTTGGTAAAGTGTGTGAAAGAAGAAAGTTAAGAGTAAATGTGAATAAGAGCAAGGTTATTAGGTACAGTAGGGTTGAGGGTCAAGTCAATTGGGAGGTAAGTTTGAATGGAGAAAAACTGGAGGAAGTAAAGTGTCTTAGATATCTGGGAGTGGATCTGGCAGCGGATGGGACCATGGAAGCTGAAGTGAATCATAAGGTGGGGAGGGGGCGAAAATTCTGGGAGCCTTGAAGAATGTGTGGAAATCGAGAACATTACCTCGGAAAGCAAAAATGGGTACGTTTGAAGGAATAGTGGTTCCAAAAATTTTGTATGGTTGCGAGGCGTGGGCTATGGATAGAGTTGTGCTCAGGAGGGTGGATGTGCTGGAAATGAGATGTTTGAGAACAATATGTGGTGTGAGGTGGTTTGATCGAGTAAGTAATGTAAGGGTAAGAGAGATGTGTGGAAATAAAAAGAGCAGGTTGAGGCCCCGATCACTCAAAATCTTTTTCACTCCATATTTCCACCTCCAATTTGGTCTCCCCTTCCTCCTCGTTTCCTCCACCTCCGATACATATATCCTCGTGGTCAATCTTTCCTCATCCATTCTCTCCATGTGCCCAAATCATTTCAAAACACCCTCTTCTGCTCTCTCAACCACGCTCTGCTTATTTCCACACATCTCTCATACTCTTACATTACTTACTCGACCAAACCACCTCACAGCACATATTGTCCTTAAACATCACATTTCAAGCACATCCATCCTCCTGCGCACAACTCAATCCATAGCCCACGCCCCGCAACCATACAACATTGTTGGAACCACTATTCTTTCAAACATACCCATTTTGGCATTTGGAGATAATGTTCTCTATACCACACATTCTTCAAGGCGTCCAGGATTTTCGCCCCCTCCCCCACCCTATGATTCACTTCCGCTTCCATGGTTCCATCCGCTGCCAGATCTACTCCCAGATATCTAAAACACTTTACTTCCTCCAGTTTTTCTCCATTCAAACCTATCTCCCAATTGACTTGATCCTCAACCCTACAGCAATTAATAACCTTGCTCTTATTCACATTTACACTTAACTTTCTTCTTTCACACACTTTACCAATCTCAGTCACCAGCTTCTGCAGTTTCTCACATAAATCAGCCACCAGCGCTGTATCATCAGCGAACAACAACTGACTCACTTCCCAAGCTCTCTCATCCCCAATAGACTGCATACTTGCCCCTCTTTCCAAAACTTTTGCATTCACCTCTCTAACAACCCCATCCATAAACAAATTAAACAACCATGGAGACATCACACACCCTTGCCGCAAACCTACATTCACTGAGAAACAATTACTTTCCTCTCTTCCTACACGTACACATGCCTTACATCCTCGATAAAAACTTTTCACTGCTTCTAACAACTTGCCTCCCATACCATACATTTTTAGTACCTTCCACAGAGCATCTGTATCAACTCTATCATATGCCTTCTCCAGATCAATAAATGCTACATACAAATCCATTTGCTTTTCTAAGTATTTCTCACATACATTCTTCAAAGCAAACACCTGATCCACATATCCTCTTCCACTTTTGAAACCACACTGCTCTTCCCCAATCTGATGCTCTGTACATGCCTTCACCCTCTCAATCAATGCCCTCCCATATAATTTACCAAGAATACCCAATAAACTTATACCTCTGTAAATTGAGAAATCACTCTTATCCCCTTTGCCTTTATACAATGGCACTATTCACGCATTCCACCAATCCTCAGGCACCTCACTATGAATTATACATACATTAGACAACCTTACCAAACATTCAACAATACAGTCACCCCCTTTTTTGATAGATTCCACTGCAATACCATCCAAACCTGCTGCCTTGCCGGCTTTCATTTTCCGCAAAGCTTTTACTACCTCTTCTCTGTTTACCAAATCATTTTCACTAACCCTCTCACTTTGCACACCATCTCGACCAAAACACCCTATATCTGCCACTCTATCATCAAACACATACAACAAACCTTCAAAATACTCACTCCATCTTCTCACATCACCACTACTTGTTATCACCTCCCATTAGTCCCCTTCACTGAAGCTCCCATT
Organism: Panulirus ornatus; assembly: GCF_036320965.1. Taxonomy (NCBI): domain Eukaryota; kingdom Metazoa; phylum Arthropoda; class Malacostraca; order Decapoda; family Palinuridae; genus Panulirus; species Panulirus ornatus. The sequence goes on from NC_092225.1 coordinate 37,735,872, forward strand.
TGCTCCTTTGTCTTACGCACTTTATTTACCTCCTTCCAGAACATCTTTTTATTCTCCCTAAAATTTAATGATGCTCTCTCACACCAATTCTCATTTGCCCTCCTTTTCACTAGTTTCATTTTTCTCTTGACGTCCTGTCTCTTTCTTTTATACATCTCCCACTCATTTGCCGTTTTTCCCTGCAAAAATCATCCAAATGCTTCTCTCTTCTCTTTCACTGATACTCTTACTTCTTCATCCCACCACTCACTACCTTTTCTAATCAACCCAAATCCCACGCTTTTCATGCCACTAGCATCTTTTGCGCACTCCATCACTGATTCCCTAAATACATCCCATTCCTGCCCCACTCCTCTTACTTCCAGTGTTTTCACCTTTTTCCATTCTGTACTCAGTCTCTCATGGTACTTCCTCACACAAGTGTCCTTCCCAAGCTCACTTACTCTCACCAACCTCTTCACCCCAACATTCACTCTTCTTTTCTGAAAACCCATACAAATCTTCACCTTAGCCTCCACAAGATAATGATCAGACATCCCTCCAGTTGCACCTCTCAGCACATTAACATCCAAAAGTCTCTCTTTCGCGGGCCTGTCAATTAACACGTAATCCAATAACGCTCTCTGGCCATCTCTCCTACTTACATACGTTTACTTATGTATATCTCGCTTTTTAAACCAGGTATTCCCAATCACCAGTCCTTTTTCAGCACAAAAATCTACAAGCTCTTCACCATTTTCATTTACGACACTGAACCCCCCATGTATACCAATTATTCCCTCAACTGCCATATTACTCACCTTTGCGTTCAAATCACCCATAACTATAGACCGGTCTTGTGCATCAAAACCACTAACACACTCATTCAGCTGCTCCCGAAACACTTGCCTCTCATGATCTTTCTTCTCATGCCCAGGTGCATATGCACCAATAATCACCCCTCTGTCTCCATCAACTTTCAGTTTTACCCATATTAATCGAGAATATACTTTCTTACATTCTATCACATACTCCCACAACTTCTGTTTCAGGAGTACTGCTACTCCTTCCCTTGCTCTTGTCCTTTCAGTAACCCCTGACTTTACTCCCAAGACATTCCCAAACCACTCTTCCCCTTTACCCTTGAGCTTCGTTTCACTCAGAGCCAAAACATCGAGGTTCCTACCCTCAAACATACTACCTATCTCTACTTTTCTCACATCTTGGTTACATCCACACACATTTAGACACCCGAATCTGATTCTACGAGGAGGATGAGCACTCCCCGCGTGACTCCTTCTGTTTCCCATTTTTAGAAAGTTAAAATACAAATAGGGGAGGATTTCTGGCCCCCCGCTCCCGTCCCCTCTAGTCGCCTTCTACGACACGCAGGGAGTACGTGGGAAGCATTATTTCTCCCCTATCCCCAGGGATAATATATATATATATATATATATATATATATATATATATATATATATATATATATATATATATATATATATATATATATATATATATATATATATATATATTCAGCACATAAATCTACAAGCTCTTCACCATTTCCATTTACATCACTGAACACCCCATGCATACCAATTATTCCCTCAACTGCCACATTACTCACCTTTGCATTCAAATCACCCATCACTATAACCCGGTCTCGTGCATCAAAACCGCTAACACACTCAGCTGCTCCCAAAACACTTGCCTCTTATGATCTTTCTTCTCATGCCCAGGTGCATATGCACCAATAATCACCCACCTCTCTCCATCAACTTTCAATTTTACACATATTAATCGAGAATTTACTTTCTTACATTCTATCACATACTCCCACAACTCCTGTTTCAGGAGTATTGCTACTCCTTCCCTTGCTCTTGTCCTCTCACTAACCCCTGACTTCACTCCCCAGACATTTCCAAACCACTCTTCCCCTTTACCCTTGAGCTTCGTTTCACTCAGAGCCAAAACATCCAGGTTCCTTTCCTCAAACATACTACCTATCTCTCCTTTTTTCACATCTTGGTTACATCCACACACATTTAGGCACCCCACTCTGAGCCTCCGAGGAGGATGAGCACTCCCCGCGTGACTCCTTCTTCTGTTTCCCATTTTAGAAAGTTAATGATTGGGAATACCTGGTTTAAAAAGCGAGATATACATAAGTATACTTATGTAAGTAGGAGAGATAGCCAGAGAGCGTTATTGGATTACGTGTTAATTGACAGGCGTGCGAAAGAGAGACTTTTGGATGTCAATGTGCTGAGAGGTGCAACTGGAGGGATGTCTGATCATTATCTTGTGGAGGCTAAGGTGAAGATTAGTATGGGTTTTCAGAAAAGAAGAGTGAATGTTGGGGTGAAGAAGGTGGTGAGAGTAAGTGAGCTTGGGAAGGAGACCTGTGTGAGGAAATATCAGGAGAGACTGTGTACAGAATGGAAAAAGGTGAGAACAATGGAAGTAAGGGGAGTGGGGGAGGAATGGGATGTATTTAGGGAATCAGTGATGGATTGCGCAAAAGATGCTTGTGGCATGAGAAGAGTGGGAGGTGGGCTGATTAGAAAGGGTAGTGAGTGGTGGGATGAAGAAGTAAGAGTATTAGTGAAAGAGAAGAGAGAGGCATTTGGACGATTTTTGCAGGGAAAAAATGCAATTGAGTGGGAGAAGTATAAAAGAAAGAGACAGGAGGTCAAGAGAAAGGTGCAAGAGGTGAAAAAAAGGGCAAATGAGAGTTGGGGTGAGAGACTATCAGTAAATTTTAGGGAGAATAAAAAGATGTTCTGGAAGGAGGTAAATAAGGGTGCGTAAGACAAGGGAGCAAATGGGAACTTCAGTGAAGGGCGTAAATGGGGAGGTGATAACAAGTAGTGGTGATGTGAGAAGGAGATGGAATGAGTATTTTGAAGGTTTGTTGAATGTGTCTGATGACAGAGTGGCAGATATAGGGTGTTTTGGTCGAGGTGGTGTGCAAAGTGAGAGGGTTAGGGAAAATGATTTGGTAAACAGAGAAGAGGTAGTAAAAGCTTTGCGGAAGATGAAAGCCGGCAAGGCAGCAGGTTTGGATGGTATTGCAGTGGAATTTATTAAAAAAGGGGGTGACTGTATTGTTGACTGGTTGGTAAGGTTATTTAATGTATGTATGACTCATGGTGAGGTGCCTGAGGATTGGCGGAATGCGTGCATAGTGCCATTGTACAAAGGCAAAGGGGATAAGAGTGAGTGCTCAAATTACAGAGGTATAAGTTTGTTGAGTATTCCTGGTAAATTATATGGGAGGGTATTGATTGAGAGGGTGAAGGCATGTACAGAGCATCAGATTGGGGAAGAGCAGTGTGGTTTCAGAAGTGGTAGAGGATGTGTGGATCAGGTGTTTGCTTTGAAGAATGTATGTGAGAAATACTTAGAAAAGCAAATGGATTTGTATGTAGCATTTATGGATCTGGAGAAGGCATATGATAGAGTTGATAGAGATGCTCTGTGGAAGGTATTAAGAATATATGGTGTGGGAGGCAAGTTGTTAGAAGCAGTGAAAAGTTTTTATCGAGGATGTAAGGCATGTGTACGTGTAGGAAGAGAGGAAAGTGATTGGTTCTCAGTGAATGTAGGTTTGCGGCAGGGGTGTGTGATGTCTCCATGGTTGTTTAATTTGTTTATGGATGGGGTTGTTAGGGAGGTAAATGCAAGAGTTTTGGAAAGAGGGGCAAGTATGAAGTCTGTTGGGGATGAGAGAGCTTGGGAAGTGAGTCAGTTGTTGTTCGCTGATGATACAGCGCTGGTGGCTGATTCATGTGAGAAACTGCAGAAGCTGGTGACTGAGTTTGGTAAAGTGTGTGGAAGAAGAAAGTTAAGAGTAAATGTGAATAAGAGCAAGGTTACTAGGTACAGTAGGGTTGAGGGTCAAGTCAATTGGGAGGTGAGTTTGAATGGAGAAAAACTGGAGGAAGTGAAGTGTTTTAGATATCTGGGAGTGGATCTGGCAGCGGATGGAACCATGGAAGCGGAAGTGGATCATAGGGTGGGGGAGGGGGCGAAAATTCTGGGGGCCTTGAAGAATGTGTGGAAGTCGAGAACATTATCTCGGAAAGCAAAAATGGGTATGTTTGAAGGAATAGTGGTTCCAACAATGTTGTATGGTTGCGAGGCGTGGGCTATGGATAGAGTTGTGCGCAGGAGGATGGATGTGCTGGAAATGAGATGTTTGAGGACAATGTGTGGTGTGAGGTGGTTTGATCGAGTGGGTAACGTAATTGTAAGAGAGATGTGTGGAAATAAAAAGAGCGTGGTTGAGAGAGCAGAAGAGGGTGTTTTGAAGTGGTTTGGGCACATAGAGAGGATGAGTGAGGATAGATTGACCAAGAGGATATATGTGTCAGAGGTGGAGGGAACAAGGAGAAGAGGGAGACCAAATTGGAGGTGGAAAGATGAAGTGAAAAAGATTTTGTGTGATCGGGGCCTGAACATGCAGGAGGGTGAAAGGAGGGCAAGGAATAGAGTGAATTGGAGCGATGTGGTATACCGGGGTTGACGTGCTGTCAGTGGATTGAATCAAGGCATGTGAAGCGTCTGGGGTAAACCATGGAAAGCTGTGTAGGTATGTATATTTGCGTGTGTGGACGTATGTATATACATGTTTATGGTGGGGGGGGGGGGGGGGGTTGGGCCATTTCTTTCGTCTGTTTCCTTGTGCTACCTCGCAAACGCGGGAGACAGCGACAAAGTATAATAATAAAATAATATATATATATATATATATATATATATATATATATATATATATATATATATATATATATATATATATATATATATATATATATGGTGTTTCATTTTCCCCATGGACTCATGGGAATATATATATATATATATATATATATATATATATATATATATATATATATATATATATATATATATATATATATATATATATATATATATATATATATATTTCCATGAGTCCGCGGGGAAAATGAAACACGATAAGTTCCCAAGTGCACTTTCATGTAATAATTACTTCATCAGGAGAGACACAAGAGAGAATTATAAGTCAGTTGATATACATCCAAGAGACGAGGCTAGGACGCCATTTGATAAACATGTGATTGTCCAAAACATACAACGAGCGTTCGTAAACGAATTATTTTACAAATTTTATCAACAATAACCTTATCTAATTTGTATAGACCATCACTAATATAAAGGTTATAATTCTTTGTGCATTTAGTAATAGAAGATTCAATGATATTTTTCTTGGTAATAGAGTTTGAGTTCATAACTGAGTTGGCATTATTCCAGTCAATACAATGGCCATATTTCTTTAACCTGATTAAACAAGGGTTTTGATTCTTGTCCCGTTCTTATACTATATTCATATTGCTTAAGTCTAACAGAAAGATCCTTATCAGTCTGATCAGCATAAAATTTCTCACAATTTCCACAAGACACTTTATAGATGCATCCAAGAGAATTTTCTGGTGAATTCCTCATTAAGATATTTTTTTTATAGTATTATTGTTGCTAAAGGCACCATTTATATCAAAGGATTTAAGCAACATATGAAGTAAAGTAGAATTATTATTAAAAGGGCGAACTAAATGTTTTTTGGTGTCAATGGGACATTTGGGCTCAACTCTATAAAATGATTTCTTTGCTAACTTCAGGGATTTAACTTAGATCCAGTAAAATATATTTCTTAAACTCATCATCAATAAACTCTGGACTGCAAAAATGTAATGCCCTAAGGAACATAAATTGAAATGATGATAATTTAACTCTGTCATGTTGAGATGAGCAATAATGGATATATGAGCATACATTTGTTGGTTTTCTGTATATGCTAAACTTAAACTTGTTTTCATGCCTATGAATCATGCAATCTAAAAGTGGTAACATACCATTATTTTCATTTTCTACAGTAAATTTGATGGAAGGTACTAAATTGTTAAGTATGGGGAGAAATATTTTTAAATTTTCATTTGTTGGCCAAACACAAAGGTCATCTACATACCTAAACCAAATTGCATTAGAAGGTAAGATATCCTTTAGTAATTTTGTTTTAAAAAATTCCATATAAAGATTATTACGGGGGAAAGAGGATTACCCATTGCCATACCAAATTTTTGAGCATAATAATCTCCATTGAATTGAAATACAGTCTTTTATACACAATCTTATCAGTTCAATAAAAACAGACTTTGAAACAGATGCCAAATAAATATTTTAAAAGGTCATCAACTGGAACTTTATTGAAAACTGAGGAAACATCAATGCTAACTATTTTGAAAACAGAATTAGCATTGATATTGTTTAGCTTGTTGACTAAATCTACATTGTTCATGATATTAGAATGTGATACCATACTCACTAAAGGGCTTAATAAAGAAACTGACCATTTTGACAATTTATATGTGATGGAGCCTACTGAATTCACTATAGGTGTTGCTAGAAAATTTTGTTTATGTGTTTTGATAAGTCCATACATAATGCAAATAAGGGGACAAAGATGACAAAATTTTGATAAGAAAACTTTTACCTTTCAACAACAACTTAATTTCTTTATTGAAATGAAAATTGACTGCGTCTAAGGGAGTTTTTACTAAGTTTAGAATATGTTGTGTCATCATTTAGATCATTCATTTTAGATGAATAGTTACTTTTGTCTAAAATCACAACAGTGTTAGCCTTACTACTTTAGTAATATGTATATCCTTGTCTTTTTTTAAGGTGTTAATAGCTCTTATAAATCTTTTAGGGCAATAGGTTCCACTGGTTTTGACAAACCGACATATACTAAACCCTTACATATTTTGATTTCATCATTACTTAAATTACTCTATTTCTCTAAATTACAAAAACTCTTAGTGACATCAACACAGCTGGCTTCCTTGTTAGACGGCACAGAACTTAAACCATAGCCTAATGCACACAAGGAATCCGTATCTAGCTGTATATTATGCAGGTTTACCTGTCTAATATACATACATTAACGCCCACATACTTCCCTATGATTACATATACATTTCAGTGTATGCATACATATACAAACACGTGTATATATTCATATTTGCTTGCCTTCATCAATTCCTGTCGCTATCTCGCTCCACAGGAGAACAGCATCGCTATCCCTTGCTTCAGCGCCGTAGCGCCAGGAATGCAAACAAAATGGCCATATTTGTTTACACTCAATTTCTAAATGTCATGTGTAATGCACCGAAACCACAGCTTACTATCCACATCCAAGCCCCAGAGACCTATTTGGTTTAACCCAGACAATTTATTCCGTACTTTGACAGCACGTCGACCCCTGTATACCATAGCGTTCAAATTCTCTCCATTTCTTGCACGCCTCTCACCCGCCTGTATGTTGACTACCCGATCGCTCAAAATCTTTTCCACGTCTAATTTGGTGTCCGGCTTCTCTTTGTTCCCACAACCTTTGACGCATATATTCTTTTTGTCAATCTTTCCGCCTCATTCTCTCCATATGTCCAACCAATTTCAACACACCTTCTCAACAATACGCATTATATTTTCACACATCTCTCTTACCCTTACATTTCTTACTCAATCACACCAACTTAAACCACTTATTGTCCTAAAACACATCATTTCCAAGACATCATCCTCTTCCATGCAAAATGTACGAAGACGGCCAAGGAGAATTTTTTGGTGAAGAGCGAAGAGGTAGTAAAAGCTTTGTGGAAGATGAAATCGGGCAAGGCGGCCAGTTTTGATGGTATTACAATGGAATTTATTAAAAAAAGGGCGTGACTGTATTGGTAATTTGTTGATGACGATATTTAACGTATGTATGGACCGTGGTGAAGTGCCTAAGGATTAGTAAAATGCATGCATAGTCCCATTGTACAAAGGTAAACGTGATAAAGGTCAGTGTTCAAACTACAAAGGAATAAGTTTGTTGAGTATTCCTGGGAAATTATATGAAACGGTAGTGATTGAGAGGGTGAAGAAATGTACAGAGCATCAGATTGGGGAAGAACAGTTTGGTGTCCGAAGTGGTAGAAAATGTGTGGATCAGGTGTTTGCTTTGAAGAATGTATGTGAGAAATACTTAGAAAAACAAAGGGATTTGTATATAGCATTTATGCATCTGGAGAGGCCATATGATAGAGTTGATAGAGATGCTCTGTGGAAGGTTTTAAGAGTATATAGTATGGGCAGTTGGTTGCTAGAAGCAGTGAAAAGTTTTTAACATGGATGTAAGGCATGTGCACAAGTAGGAAGAGAGAAGAGCGATTTGTTTGCAGTGAAAGTCCGTCTGCAGCAGGGGTGTGTGATGCAGTCATGGTTGTTTAATTTGCTTATGGATGGGGTGGCTAGGGAAGTAAAGGCAAGACTTTTGGAGAGAGGGGCGAGTATGCAGTCTGTTGTGGATGACATGGCCTGGGAAGTGAGTCAGTTATTGTTCGAAGATGACTCAGCTTTGGTGGTTGATTTGTGTGAGAATCTGCCGAGGTTGGTGACCGAGTTTGAAAAGTATGCGATAGGAGAAAGTTAGAGAGTGAATGTGAAGAAAAGCAAGTACAGTGGGGCTGAGGGACAAGTTATTTGGGACGTAACTTTCAATGGAGAAAAATTGGAGGAAGCCAAGTGTTTGAGATGTCTGGGAGTGGACTTAGCACCGGATGGAACCATGGAAGCGGAAGTTAGTCACAGGGTGGGGGAGGGGCGGATTTTCTAGGAGTGTTTAAGAATGTGTGGGAGAGAACGTTATCTCGGAGAGCAAAATTGGATATGTTTGAAGGAATAGTGATTCCAACAGTATTATATGGTTATGAGTCATGGACTATAGACAGGGTTGTGCGTTGGAGGGTGGATGTGTTGGAAAAGAAATATCTAAGGACAATATGTGGTGGAAGATGCTTTGATCGAATAGATAATATAAGAGTAAGAGAGATGTGTGGAAATAAAAAGAATAAGCTTGAGAGAGCAGAAGAGAGTGTGCTGAAATGCTTATGACATATGGAGGGAATGAGTGAGAAAAGATTGACAGAGAGGATATGTGTCAGATATGGACGGAAAAAGAAGTTGTTGACGCAATTGGAGGTTGAAGGATGGAGTAAAAAAGATTTCGAGCGATCGGTGCATAAACATACAAGAGAGTGAGAGGCGTCGAAGGCTTAGGGTGAATTAGAACTATGAAGTATACTGGGGTTGACGTGTTGTCAATGGACTAAACCAGAGCCTGTTAAGTGTTTGGGATAAACGACGGAGAGGTCTGTGGGACCTAGTTTTAGATGAGGAGCTGTGGTTTCGGTGCATTGTACATGACAGAGATGGAGTGTAAAGGAATGTGGCATTTTTTGTCTGTAATCCTACTGCTACCTCGCTGAAGCAAGTATGAATATGTACATGCATAACTATATGAATGCATATGTGTATATAAGCGGAAGGACCATTTTTTGTCTGTTTCCAGGCGCTACCTGGCAGACGGGGGAAACAGAAAATAATTATGATAATGAAACGTATATATATATATATATATATATATATATATATATATATATATATATATATATATATATATATATATATATATATATATATATATATATATATATATACATGTATATATATATATATATATATATATATATATATATATATATATATATATATATACATATATATATATATATATATATTTTTTTTTTTTTTTTTTTTCTTTTTTTGCTTTGTCACTGTCTCCCGCGTTTGCGAGGTAGCGAAAGGAAACAGACGAAAGAAATGGCCCAACACACCCCCATACACATGTATATACATACGTCCACACACGCAAATATACATACCTACACAGCTTTCCATGGTTTACCCCAGACGCTTCACATGCCTTGATTCAATCCACTAACAGCACGTCAACCCCGGTATACCACATCGCTCCAATTCACTCTATTCCTTGCCCTCCTTTCACCCTCCTGCATGTTCAGGCCCCGATCACACAAAATCTTTTTCACTCCATCTCTTCTCCTCGTTCCCTCCACCTCCGACACATATATCCTCTTGGTCAATCTTTCCTCACTCATTCTCTCCATGTGCCCGAACCATTTCAAAACACCCTCTTCTGCTCTCTCAACCACGCTCCTTTTATTTCCACACATCTCTCTTACCCTTACGTTACTCACTCGATCAAACCACCTCACACCACACATTGTCCTCAAACATCTCATTTCCAGCACATCCATCCTCCTGCGCACAACTCTATCCATAGCCCACGCCTCGCAACCATACAACATTGTTGGAACCACTATTCCTTCAAACATACCCATTTTTGCTTTCCGAGATAATGTTCTCGACTTCCACACATTCTTCAAGGCTCCCAGGATTTTCGCCCCCTCCCCCACCATATGATCCACTTCCGCTTCCATGGTTCCATCTGCTGCCACATCCACTCCCAGATATCTAAAACACTTTAGTTCCTCCAGTTTTTCTCCATTCAAACTTACCTCACAATTGACTTGACCCTCAACCCTACTGTACCTAATAACCTTGCTCTTATTCACATTTACTCTCAACTTTCTTCTTTCACACACTTTACCAAACTCAGTCACCAGCTTCTGCAGTTTCTCACATGAATCAGCCATCAGCGCTGTATCATCAGCGAACAACAACTGACTCACTTCCCAGGCTCTCTCTTCCCCAACAGACTTCATACTTGCATCTCTTTCCAAAACTCTTGCATTCACCTCCCTAACAACCCATCCATAACCAATTAAACAACCATGGAGACGTCACACACCCATGCCGCAAACCTACATTCACTGAGAACCAATCACTTTCCTCTCTTCCTACACGTACACATGCCTTACATCCTCGATAAAAACTTTTCACTGCTTCTAACAACTTGCCTCCCACACCATATATTCTTAATACCTTCCACAGAGCATCTCTATCAACTCTATCATATGCCTTCTCCACATCCATAAATGCTACATACAAATCCATTTGCTTTTCTAAGTATTTCTCACATACATTCTTCACAGCAAACACCTGATCCACACATCCTCTACCACTTCTGAAACCACACTGCTCTTCCCCAATCTGATGCTCTGTACATGCCTTCACCCTCTCAATCAATACCCTCCCATATAATTTACCAGGAATACTCAACAAACTTATACCTCTGTAATTTGAGCACTCACTCTTATCCCCTTTGCCTTTGTACAATGGCACTATGCACGCATTCCGCCAATCCTCAGGCACCTCACCATGAGTCATGCATACATTAAATAACCTTACCAACCAGTCAATAATACAGTCACCCCCTTTTTTAATAAATTCCACTGCAATACCATCCAAACCTGCTGCCTTGCCGGCTTTCATCTTCCGCAAAGCTTTTACTACCTATTCTCTGTTTACCAAATCATTTTCCCTAACCCTCTCACTTTGCACACCACCTCGACCAAAACACCCTATATCTGCCACTCTATCATCAAACACATTCAACAAACCTTCAAAATACTCACTCCATCTCCTTCTCACATCATCACTACTTGTTATCACCTCCCCATTTGCGCCCTTCACTGAAGTTCTCATTTGCTCCCTTGTCTTAAGCACTTTATTTACCTCCTTCCAGAACATCTTTTTATTCTCCCAAAAATTTAATGATACTCTCTCACCCCAACTCTCATTAACCCTCTTTTTCACCTCTTGCACCTTTCTCTTGACCTCCTGTCTCTTTCTTTTATACATCTCCCACTAATTGCATTTTTTTCCCTGCAAAAATCGTCCAAATGCCTCTCTCTTCTCTTTCACTAATAATCTTACTTCTTCATCCCACCACTCACTACCCTTTCTAATCAACCCACCTCCCACTCTTCTCATGCCACAAGCATCTTTTGCGCAATCCATCATTGATTCCCTAAATACATCCCATTCCTCCCCCACTCCCCTTATTTCCATTGTTCTCACCTTTTTCCATTCTTATATATATATATATATATATATATATATATATATATATATATATATATATATATATATATATATATATACCTTTTCTTTCATACTATTCGCCATTTCCCGCATTAGCGAGGTAGCGCTAAGAACAGAGGACTGGGCCTTTGAGGGAATATCCTCACCTGGCCCCCTTCCCTGTTCCTTCTTTTGGAGAAATAAAAAAAAAAAAACGAGAGGGGAGGATTTCCAGCCCCCCGCTCCCTCCCCTTTTAGTCGCCTTCTACGACACGCAGGGAATACGTGGGAAGTATTCTTAATCCCCTATCCCCAGGGATAATATATATATATATATATATATATATATATATATATATATATATATATATATATATATATATATATATATATATATATATATATATATATATATATATATATATATATTTATATATATATATATATATATTTATATATATATATATATATATATATATATATATATATATATATATATATATATATATATATATATATATTAGGTTACTAGGTACAGTAGGGGTGAGGGTCAAGTCAATTGGGAGGTGAGTTTGAATGGAGAAAAACTGGAGGAAGTGAAGTGTTTTAGATATCTGGGAGTGGATCTGTCAGCGGATGGAACCATGGAAGCGGAAGTGGATCATAGGGTGGGGGAGGGGGCGAAAATTTTGGGAGCCTTGAAAAATGTGTGGAAGTCGAGAACATTATCTCGGAAAGCAAAAATGGGTATGTTTGAGGGAATAGTGGTTCCAACAATGCTGTATGGTTGCGAGGCGTGGGCTATGGATAGAGATGTGCGCAGGAGGATGGATGTGCTGGAAATGAGATGTTTGAGGACAATGTGTGGTGTGAGGTGGTTTGATCGAGTAAGTAACGTAAGGGTAAGAGAGATGTGTGGAAATAAAAAGAGCGTGGTTGAGAGAGCAGAAGAGGGTGTTTTGAAATGGTTTGGGCACATGGAGAGAATGAGTGAGGAGAGATTGACCAAGAGGATATATGTGTCGGAGGTGGAGGGAACGAGGAGAAGAGGGAGACCAAATTGGAGGTGGAAAGATGGAGTGAAAAAGATTTTGTGTGATCGGGGCCTGAACATGCAGGAGGGTGAAAGGAGGGCAAGAAATAGAGTGAATTGGAGTCATGTGGTATACAGGGGTTGACGTGCTGTCAGTGGATTGAAGCAAGGCATTTGAAGCGTCTGGGGTAAACCATGGAAAGCTGTGTAGGTATGTATATTTTGCGTGTGTGGACGTGTGTATGTACATGTGTATGGGGGGGGGGGGGTTGGGCCATTTCTTTCGTCTGTTTCCTTGCGCTACCTCGCAAACGCGGGAGACAGCGACAAAGTATAAAAAAAAAAAAAAAAAAAAAAAAAAAATATATATATATATATATATATATATATATATATATATATATATATATATATATATATATATATATATATATATATCCCTGGGGATAGGGGAGAAAGAATACTTCCCACGTATTCCCTGCGTGTCGTAGAAGGCGACTAAAAGGGGAGGGAGCGTGTGGCTGGAAATCCTCCCCTCTCGTTTTTTTTTAATTTTCCAAAAGAAGGAACAGAGAAGGGGGCCAGGTGAGGATTTTCCCTCTAAGGCCCAGTCCTCTGTTCTTAACGCTACCTCGCAAATGCGGGAAATGGCGAATCGTATGAAAAAAAAAAAAAAAAAAAAAATATATATATATATATATATATATATATATATATATATATATATCATCAAAAACTGGCAGTAGTAGTAGGTCCACGGAACTAAGGCCCACCCACCAACTTGAGAACACGACCACGCAGCCTGGTGCGCTCCACGGAAGGGTCTTTCTTCATCATGATAAAACGCCGGTCTACTAATACAGCCCTGTCTGCACGCGTGTATGCATGTCGTACGACAGCATCAGCAGCAGCACAGAAAAAGAAGTAGCAGAAACACAGTACAGGGGCAACACAGAGATGTGCCAACAATGGGTGGCGGGTGAGGAGGAAGAAGAAGAAGAACTTTGCTGTGATGATGCAGAGGACTTGGACACAAAATCAACAACACCAAAAGTAAGTCCAACACCACCACCACAACCTCCTTCACCTCGTCCAGTCCTGCGCCTGAACCCAGGCCCGCTTCCTGCACAGGCCCGACTGGCTCAATCCTCAGAGCCAATCCTTTTCCCGAAGTTACGGATCTAACTTGCCGACTTCCCTTACCTACACTAATATATCGTCCAGAGGCTTCTTACCTTGGAGACCAGATGCTGATATGGGTACGTGCTGGCCCGAGACTAGGCGCAGCCGACTTTATTGGGAGGAAAAGTCTGCTGCTCTACCTCAGTTACCTACCCTCGCGTTTTCAAGGTCCGACAGTGGAACTCGGGACGACGCAAGAACCGCGGCGCTCTACGGCTAACCTTAGATATATATATATCCCCGGGGATATATATATATATATATATATATATATATATATATATATATATATATATATATATATGTATATATATATATATATATATATATATATATATATATATATATATAAATCCCGGGGGATAGGGGAGAAAGAATTCTTCCCACGCATTCCTCACGTGTCGTAGAAGGCGACTAAAGGTGACGGGACCCGGGGGCCAGAAACCCTCCCCTCCTAGTATTTTAGCTTTCTAAAATGGGAAACAGAAGAAGGAGTCACGCGGGGAGTGCTCATCCTCCTCAAAGGCTCAGATTGGGGTGCCTAAATGTGTGTGGATGTAACCAAGATGAGAAAAAAGGAGAGATAGGTAGTATGTTTGAGAAAAGGAACCTGGATGTTTTGGCTCTAAGTGAAACGAAGCTCAAGGGTAAAGGGGAAGAGTGGTTTGGGAATGTCTTGGGAGTAAAGTCAGGGGTTAGTGAGAGGACAAGAGCAGGGGAAGGAATAGCACTACTCCTGAAACAGGAGTTGTGGGAGTGTGATAGAGAGTACGAAAGTAAATTCTAGATTGATATGGGTAAAACTGAAAGTTGGTGGAGAGAGTTGGGTGATTATTGGTGCATATGCACCTGGGCATGAGAAGAAAGATCATGAGAGGCAAGTGTTTTGGGAGCAGCTGAGTGAATGTGTGTTAGTGGTTTTGATGCACAAGACCGGGTTATAGTGATGGGTGATTTGAATGCAAAGGTGAGTAATGTGGCAGTTGAGGGAATAATTGATATACATGGGGTGTTCAATGTTGTAAATGGAAGTGGTGAAGAGCTTGTAGATTTTTGTGCTGAAAAAGGACTGGTGATTGGGAATACCTGGTTTAAAAAGCGAGATATACATAAGCATACGTATGTAAGTGGGAGATATGGCGAGAGAGCGTTATTGGATTACGTGTTAATTGATAGACGCGCGATAGAGAGACTTTTGGATGTTAATGTGCTGAGAGGTGCAACTGGAGGGATGTCTGATCATTATCTTGTGGAGGCTAAGGTGAAGATTTGTTGGGGTTTTCAGAAAAGAAGACAAAATTTCTGGGTGAAGAGAGTGGTAAGAGTAAGTGAGCTTGGGAGGGAGACTTGTGTGAGGAAGTACCAGGAGAGACTGAGTACATAATGGAAAAAGGTGAGAACAAAGGAGGTAAGGGGAATGGATGAGGAATGGGATGTATTCAGGGAAGCAGTGATGGATTGCGCAGAAGATGCTTGTGGAATGAGAAGCATGGGAGGTGGGTTGACTAGAAAGGGCAGTGAGTGGTGGGATGAAGAAGTAAGATTATTAGTGAAACAGAAGAGAGAGGCATTTGGACAATTTTTGCAGGGAAAAATGCAAATGAGTGGGAGATGTATAAAAGAAAGAGGCAGGAGGTCAAGAGAAAGGTGCAAAAGGTGAAAAAGAGAGAAAATGAGAGTTGGGGCGAGAGAGTATCATTAAATTTTAGGGAAAATAGAAAGATGTTTTGGAAGGAGGTAAATAAAGTGCGTAAGACAAGGGAGAAAATGGAAACTTCAGTGAATGGGGTTATTGGGGAGTTGATAACAAGTAGTGGTGATGTGAGAAGGAGATGGAGTGAGTATTTTGAAGGTTTCTTGAATGTCTTTGATGATAGAGTGGAAGATATAGGGTATTTTGGTCAGGGTGTTGTGCAAAGTGAGAGGGTTAGGGATAATGATTTGGTAAACAGAGAGGAGGTAGTAAAAGCTTTGCGGAAGATGAATTCTGGCAAGGCAGCAGTAGGTTTGGATGGTATTGCAGTGCAATTTATTAAAAAAGGGGGTGACTGTATTGTTTACCGATTGGTAAGGTTATTTGATGTATGTATGACTCATGGTGAGGTGCCTGAGGATTGGCGAAATGCTTGCATAGTGCCATTCTACAAAGGCAAATGGGATAAGAGTGAGTGCTCAAATTACAGAGGTATAGAGGTATAAGTTTGTTAGGTATTCCTGGTAAATTATATGGGAGGGTATTGATTGAGAGGGTGAAGGCATGTACAGAGCATCAGATTGGGGAAGAGCGGTGTGGTTTCAGAAGTGGTAGAGGATGTGTGGATCAGGTGTTTGCTTTGAAGAATGTATGTGAGAAATACTTAGAAAAGGCAAATGGATTTGTATATAGCATTTATGGATCTTGAGAAGGCATATGATAGAGGTGATAGAGATGCTCTGTGGAAGGTATTAAAAATACATGGTGTGGGAGGCAAGTTATTAGAAGAAGTGAAAAGTTTTATCGAGGATGTAAGGCATGTGTACGTGTAGGAAGAGAGGAAAGTGATTGGATCTCCGTAAATGTAGGTTTAGCGGCAGGGGTGCGTGATGTCTCCATGGTTGTTTAATTTGTTTATGGATGGGGTTGTTAGGGAGGTGAATGCAAGAGTTTTGGAAAGAGGGGCAAGTGTGCAGTCTGTTGTGGATGAGGGAGCTTGGGAAGTGAGTCAGTTGTTGTTCGCTGATGATATAGCGCTGGTGGCTGATTCATATGAGAAACAGCAGAAGCTGGTGACTGAATTTGGTAACGTGTGTGAAAGAAGAATGTTAAGCGTAAATCTGAATAAGAGCAAGGTTATTAGGTATAGTAGGGATGAGGGTCAAGTCAATTGGAAGGTAAGTTTGAATGGAGAAAAACTGGAGGAAGTAAAGTGTTTTACATATCTGGGAGTGGAACTGGCAGCGAATGGAGCCATGGAAGCGGAAGTGAAACATAGGGTGGGGGAGGGTGCGAAAATTCTGGAAGCCTTGAAGAATGTTTGGAAGTCGAGAACATTATCTCGGAAAGCAAAAATGGGTATATTTTAAGGAATAATGGTTCCAACAATGTTGTATGGTTGCGAAACGTGGGCTATGGATAGAGTTGTGCGAAGGAGGGTGGATGTACTGGAAATGTGATGTTTGAGGACAATATGTAGTGTGAGATGGTTTGATCGAGTAAGTAATATAAGGGTAAGAGAGAAGTGTGGAAATAAAAAGAGTGCGGTTGAGAGAGCAGAAGAGGGTGTTTTGAAACGGTTTGGTCACATGGAGAGAATGAGTAAGGAAAAATTGACCAAGAGGATATATATGTCAGAGGTGGAGGGAACGAGGGGAGGTGGGAGGCCAAATTGGAGGCGGAAAGATGGAGTGAAAATGATTATGAGTGATCGGGGCCTGAATTTGCATGAGGGTGAAAGGAGTTCAAGAAATAGAGTGAATTGGAATTATTTGGTATACCGTAGTCGACTTGTTGTCAATGGATTTAACCAGGGCATGTGAAGATTCTGGGGTAAACCATGGAAAGTTCTGTGGGGCCTGGATGTGGAAAGGGAGCTGTGGTTTCAGTGCATTATTACATGACAGCTAGAGACTTAGTGTGAACGGATGGGGCCGTTGTTGTCTTTTCCTAGCACTACCTCGCACACATGAGGGGGGAGGGGGTTGTTATTCCACGTGTGGCGAGGTGGCGATGAGAATAGATAACGGCATCAGTGTGAATCTTATACATGTGTATATATGTATATGTCTGTGTGTGTGTATATATATGTGTACATTGAGATGTATAGGTATGTATATTTACGTGCGTGGACGTGTATGTATATACATATGTATATGGGTGGGCTGGGCCATTCTTTTTTCTGTTTCCTTGAGCTACCTTGCTAACGTGGGAGAGAGTGACAAAGCTTTCCTGCCTCTTGCACAGGGGTCCCGGGTTCGACCCTGGCCGTTGAAGGTTCGTATGTGATATAAATATATTGTATTTTTACTTTCTAAAAGGGGAAACAAGAGAAGGAGTCACGCGACGAGTGCTCATCTTCCTCGAAGGCTCAGATTGGGGTGTCTAAATGTGTGTGGATGTAATCAAGATGAGAAAAAAGGAGAGATAGGTAGTAAGTTTGAGGAAAGGAACCTGGATGTTTTGGCTCTGAGTGAAACGAGGCTAAAGGGTAAAGGGGAAGAGTGGTTTGGGAATGTCTTGGAAGTAAAGTCAGGGGTTAGTGAGAGGACAAGAGCAAGGGAAGGAGTAGCACTACTCCTGAATCAGGAGTTGTGGGAGTATGTGATAGAGTGTAAGAAAGTAAATTCTAGATTGATATGGGTAAAACTGAAAGTTGATGGAGAGAGATGGGTGATTATTGGTGCATATGCACCTGGGCATGAGAAGAAAGATCATAAGAGGCAAGGTTTTTGGGAGCAGCTGAATGAGTGTGTTAGTGGTTTTGATGCACAAGACCGGGTTATAGTGATGGGTGATTTGAATGCAAAGGTGAGTAATGTGGCAGTTGAGGGAATAATTGGTATACATGGAGTGTTCAGTGTTGTAAATGGGAATGGTGAAGAGATTGTAGATTTATGTGCTGAAAAAGGACTGGTGATTGGGAATAACTGGTTTAAAAAGCGAGATATACATAAGTATACATATGTAAGTAGGAGAGATGGCCAGAGAGCGTTGTTGGATTACGTGTTAATTGATAAACGCACGAAAGAGAGACTTTTGGATGTTAATGTGCTGAGAGGTGCAACTGGAGGGATGTCTGATCATTATCTTGTGGAGTGGAAGGTGAAGATTTGTGTTGGTTTTCAGAATAGAAGAGAGAATGTTTGGGAGAAGAGAGTGGTGAGAGCAAGTGAGCTTGGGAAGGAGACTTGTGTGAGGAAGTACCAGGAGAGACTGAGTACAGAATGGGAAAAGGTGAGAACAAAGGAGGTAAGGGGAGGGGGGGAGGAATGGGATGTATTTAGGGAAGCAGTGATGGCTTTCGCAAAAGATGCTTGTGGTATGAGAAGCGTGGGATTTGGGTTGATTAGAAAAGGTAGTGAGTGGTGGCATGAAGAAGTAAGATTATTATTGAAAGAGAAGAGAGAGGCATTTGGACGATTTTTGCTTGGAAAAAATGCAAATGAGTGGGAGATGTATGAAAGAAAGAGACAGGAGTGTCAAGAGAAAGGTGCAAGAGGTGAAAAAGAGGGCAAATGAGAGTTGGGGTGAGAGAGTATCATTAAATTTCAGGGAGAATAAAAAGATGTTTTGGAAGGAGGTAAATAAAGTGCGTAAGACAAGGGAGCAAATGGGAACTTCAGTGAAGGCCGCAAATGGGGAGGTGATAACAAGTAGTGGTGATGTGAGAAGGAGATGGAGTGAGTATTTTGAAGGTTTGTTGAATGTGTTTGATGATAGAGTGGCAGATATAGGGTGTTTTGGTCGAGGTGGTGTGCAAAGCGAGAGTGTTAGGGAAAATGATTTTGTAAATAGAGAAGAGGTAGTAAAAGGTTTACGGAAGATGAAAGCCAGCAAAGCAGCAGGTTTGGATGGTATTGCAGTGGAATTTATTCAAAAAGGGGGTGACTGTATTGTTGACTGGTTGTAAGGTTATTTAATGTATGTATGATTCATGGTCAGGTGCCTGAGGATTGGCGAAATGCTTGCATAGTGCCATTGTACAAAGGCAAAGGGGATAAGAGTGAGTGCTCAAATTACAGAGGTATAAGTTTGTTGAGTATTCCTGGTAAATTATATGGGAGGGTATTGATTGAGAGGGTGAAGGCGTGTACAGAGCATCAGATTGGGGAAGAGCAGTGTGGGTTCAGAAGTGGTAGAGGATGTGTGGATCAGGTGTTTGCTTTGAAGAATGTATGTGAGAATTACTTAGAAAAACGGATGGATTTGTATGTAGCATTTATGGATCTTGAGAAGGCATATGATAGAGTTGATAGAGATGCTCTGTGGAAGGTTTTAAGAATATATGGTGTAGGAGGCAAGTTGTTAGAAGTGAAAAGTTTTTATCGAGGATATAAGGCATGTTTACGTGTTGGAAGAGAGGAAAGTGTTTGGTTCTCAGTGAATGTACGTTTACGGCAGGGGTGTGTGATGTCTCCATGGTTGTTTAATTTGTTTATGGATGGAGTTGTTAGGGAGGTGAATGCAAGAGTTTTGGAAAGAGGGGCAAGTATGCAGTCTGTTGTGGATGAGATAGCTTGTGAAGTGAGTCAGCTGTTGTTCGCTGATGATAGAGCACTGGTGGCTGATTCATGTAAGAAACTGCAGAAGCTGGTGACTGAGTTTGGTAAAGTGTCTGAAAGAAGAAAGTTAAGAGTAAATGTGAAGAAGAGCAAGGTTATTAGGTACAGTAGGGTTGACGGTCAAGTCAATTGGGAGATAAGTTTGAATGGAGAAAAACTGGAGGAAGTAAAGTGCTTTAGATATCTGGGAGTGGATCTGGCAGCGGATGTAACCATGGAAGCGGAAGTGAATCATAGGGTGGGGGAGGGGGCGAAAATTCTGGGAGAATTGAAGAATGTTTGGAAGTCGAGAACATTATCTCGGAAAGCAAAAATGGGTATGTTTGAAGGAATAGTGGTTCCAACAATGTTGTATGGTTGCGAGGCGTGGGCTATGGAGGGTGGATGTACTGGAAATGAGATGTTTGAGGACAATATGTGGTGTGAGGTGGTTTGATCGAGTAAGTAATGTAAGGGTGAGAGAGATGTGTGGAAATAAAAAAAGTGTGGTTGAGAGAGTAGGAGAGGGTGTTTTGAAATGGTTTGGTCACATGGAGAGAATGAGTGTGGAAAGATTGACCAAGAGGATATATGTGTCAGAGGTGGAAGGAACGATGAGAAGTGGGAGACCAAATTGGGGGTGAAAAGATGGAGTGAAAAAGATTTTGAGTGATCGGTTCCTGAACATGCAGGAGGGTGAAAGGTGTGCAAGGAATAGAGTGAATTGGAACGATATGGTATACCGGGGTCGACATGCTGTCAATGGATTGAACCAGATCAACGAATGGGGCCTTTGGTGTCTTTCCTAGCGCTACCTCGCACACATGAGTGGGGAGGGGGTGGTTATTCCATATATGGCGAGGTGGCGATGGGAACAAAGGCAGACAGTATGAATTTTTTACATGTGTATATATGTATATGTCTTTGTTTGTATATACATGTGTACATTGAGATGTATAGGTATGTATATTTGCGTGTGTGGACGTGTATGTATATACATATGTATGTGGGCGGGTTGGGCCATTCTTTCGTCTGTTTCCTTGTGCTACCTCGCTAACGCGGGAGACAGCGACAAAGCAAAATAAATAAATAAATAAATATATATATATATATATATATATATATATATATATATATATATATATATATATATATATATATATATATATATATATATATATATATATATATATATATATATATATATATATATATATATATATATATATATATATATTGGTTGTGGAAAGATGAAGTGAAAAAGATTTTGAGTGATTGGTTCCTGAACATGCAAGAAGGTGAAGGGCGTGCAAGGAATATAGTGAATTGGAACGAAGTTGTATACCGGGGTCGACGTGCTGTCAGTGGATTGAACCAGGCATGTGAGACGTCTGGGATAAACCATGGATAGTTTTATGGGACCTGGATGTCGAAAGGGAGCTGTGGTTTCAGTGCATTATTCCTAGTGCTAACTCCCGCACATGCGTGGGGGAGGGGGCTGTCATTTCATGTGTGGCGGGGTGGGGACGGGAATGAATAAGGGAAGACAGTATGAATTATGTACATGTGTATACATATATATGTCTGTGTGTGTATATATATGTACACGTTGAGATGTATAGGTATGTCTATGTGTGTGGTTGGACGTGTATGTATATACATGTGTATATTGGTGGGTTGGGCCATTTTTTCGTCTGTTTCCTTGCGCTACCTCGCTAACGCGGGAGACAAAGTATAATAGATAAATAAGAAAAAAACATTTTATTTCTTTGTCGCTGTCTCCCGCGTTAGCGAGGTAGCGCAAGGAAACAGACGAAAGAATGGAACAACCCACCCACATTCACATGTATATACATACACGTCCACACACGCAAATATACAAACCTATACATCTCAACGTATACATGTATACACACACACACACAGACATATACATATATACACGTGTATTTAATTCATACTTTCTGCCTTTATTCATTCTCATCGCCACCCCGCCAAACATGAAATAACAACCCCCTCCTCCCTCATGTGTGCGAGGTAGTGCTAGGAAAAGACAACAAATGCCCCATTTGTTCACACTCAGTCTCTAGCTGTCATGTAATGATGCACCGAAACCACAGCTCAATTTCCACATCCAGGCCCCACAGAACATTCCATGGTTTACCCCAGACGCTTTACATGCACTGGTTCAATCCACTGACAGCACGACGTCCCCGGTATACCACATCGTTCCAATTCAATCTATTCCTTGCACGCCTTTCACCCTCCTGCATGTTCAGGCCCCGATCACTCAAAATCTTTTTCACTCCATCTGTCCACCTCCAATTTGGTCTCCCACTTCTCCTGGTTCCCTCCACCTCTGACCCATATATCCTATCGGTCAATCTTTCCTCACTCATTCTTTCCATGTGACCGAGCCATTTCAAAACACCCTCTCCTGCTCTCTCAACCACGCTCTTTTTATTACCACACATCTCTCTTACCCTATCATTACTTACTCGATCAAACCACCTCACACCCCATATTGTCCTTAAACATCTCATTTCTAGTATATCCACCCTAATGCGCACAACTCTATCCATAGCCCACGCCTCGCAACCATAGAGCATTGTTGAACCACTATTCCTTCAAATATACACATTTTTGCTTTCCGAGATAATGTTCTCGACTTCCACACATTTTTCAACGCCCTGAGAACTTTCGCCCCCTCCCCCACCCTATGATTCCCTTCTGCTTCCATGGTTCCATCCGCTGCCTAAGCCACTCCCAATTATCTAAATCACTTCACTTCCTCCAGTTTTTCTCCATTCAAACTTACCTCCCAATTGACTTGACTCTCAACCCTACTGTACCTTATAACCTTGCCCTTATTCACATTTACTCTCAACTTTTTTCTCTTACACACTTTACCAAACTCAGTCACCAACTTCTGCAGTTTCTCACATGAATCAGCCACCATCACTGTATCATCAGCGAACAACAAGTGACTCACTATCCACGCTCTCTGATCCACAACAAGCAGCATACTTGCCCCTCTTTCCAAAACTCTTGCATTCACCTCCCTAAAAACCCGATCCATAAACAAATTAAACAACCATGGAAACATCATACACCCCTGCCACAAACCTACATTCACTGAGAACCAATCACTTTCCTCTCTTCCTACTCGTACACATGCCTTATATCATCGATAAAAACTTTTCACTGCTTCTAACAACCTGTCTCCCTCGCCATATATTCTTAATACCTTCCACAGAACATCTCTATCAACTCTATCATATGCCTTGTTATGCGAGGTTATTAGGTACAGTAGGGTTGAGGGTCAAGTCAATTGTGAGGTAAGTATGAATGGAGAAAAAATGGAGGAAGTAAAGCGTTTTATATATCATGGAATGGATCTGGCAGCGGATGGAACCATGGAAGCGAAAGTGAATCATGGGGTGGGGGAGGGGGCGAGAATTCTGGGGGCCTTGAAGAATGTTTGGAAGTCGAGAACATTATCACGGAAAGGAAAGATGGGTATGTTTGAAGGAATAGTGGTTCCAACAATGTTGCATGGCTGCGAGGCGTGGGCTATGGCTAGAGTTGTGCGCACAAGGGTGGGTGTGCTGGAAATGAGATGTTTGAGGACAATATTTGCTGTGAGGTGGTTTGTTCGAGTAAGTAATGTAAGGGTAAGAGAGATATGTGGAAATAAAAAGAGTGGTTGAGAGAGCAGAAGAGGGTGTTTTGAAATGGTTTGGTCACATGGAGAGAATGAGTGAGGAAAGATTGACGAAGAGGATATATGTGTCATAGGAGGAGGGAGCGAGGAGAAGTGGGAGACCAAATTGGAGGTGGAAAGATTGGGTGAAAAAGATTTTGAGTGATCATGGCCTAAACATGTAGGAGGGTGAAAGGCGTGCAAGGAATAGAGTGAATTGGAACGATGTGGTATACCGGGGTCGACGTGCTGTCAATTGATTGAACCAGGGCATGTGAAGCATCTGGGGTAAACCATGGAAAGTTCTGTGGTGCCTTGATGTGGAAAGGGAGCTGTGGTTTCGGTGTATGATTAAATGACAGCTAGAGATTGAGTGTGAACGAATGGGGCCTTTGTTGTCTTTCTCTAACGCTACCTCGCACACATGAGGGGGGATGGGGGTTGTTATTCCATGTGTGACGAGGTGACGATTGGAATAAATAAAGGCAGATAGTATGAATTATGTACATGTGTATATATGTATATGTCTGTATGTGTACATTAAGATGTATAGGTATGTATATTTGCGTGGGTGGACGTGTATGTATATACATGTGTATGTGGGTGGGTTGAGCCATTTCTTTCTTCTGTTTCCTTGCGCTACCTCGTTAACGCAGGAGTCAGCGACAAAGCAAAATGAATAATAAAATAGATAGATAAATTTGTATATATATATATATATATATATATATATATATATATATATATATATATATATATTTTTTTTTTTCAAACTATTCGCCATTTCCCGCGTTAGCGAGGTAGCGTTAAGAACAGAGGACAGGGCCTTTTTTGGAATATCCTCACCTGGCCCCCTCTGTTCTTCTTTTGGAAAATTAAAAAAAAAAAACGAGAGGGGAGGATTTCCAGCCGCCCGCTCCCTCCCCTTTTAGTCGCCTTCTACGACACGCAGGGAATACGTGGGAAGTATTCTTAATCCCCTATCCCCAGGGATAATATATATATATATATTATATATATATATATATATATATATATATTATATATATATATATATAATATATATATATATATATATATATATATATATATATATTTAAATATATATATATATATTATATATATATATATTTATATATATATATATATATATATATATATATTATATATATATATATCACCCCTTTCTTAATAAATTCCCCTGCAATACCATCCAAACCTGCTGCCTTGCCGGCTTTCATCTTCCGCAAAGCTTTTCTACCTCTTCTCTGTTTACCAAATCATTTTCCCTAACCCTCTCACTTTGCACACCACCTCGACCAAAACACCCTATATCTGCCACTCTGTCATCAGACACATTCATCAAACCTTCAAAATACTCATTCCATCTCCTTCTCACATCACCGCTACTTGTTATCACCTCCCCATTTACGCCCTTCACTGAAGTTCCCATTTGCTCCCTTGTCTTACGCACCCTATTTACCTCCTTCCAGAACATCTTTTTATTCTCCCTAAAATTTACTGATAGTCTCTCACCGCAACTCTCATTTGCCCTTTTTTTCACCTCTTGCACCTTTCTCTTGACCTCCTGTCTCTTTCTTTTATACTTCTCCCACTCAATTGCATTTTTTCCCTGCAAAAATCGTCCAAATGCCTCTCTCTTCTCTTTCACTAATACTCTTACTTCTTCATCCCACCACTCACTACCCTTTCTAAACAGCCCACCTCCCACTCTTCTCATGCCACAAGCATCTTTTGCGCAATCCATCACTGATTCCCTAAATACATCCCATTCCTCCCCGACTCCCCTTACTTCCATTGTTCTCACCTTTTTCCATTCTGTACACAGTCTCTCCTGGTACTTCCCCACACAGGTCTCCTTCCCAAGCTCACTTACTCTCACCACCTTCTTCACCCCAACATTCACTCCTCTTTTCTGAAAACCCATACTAATCTTCACCTTAGCCTCCACAAGATAATGATCAGACATCCCTCCAGTTGCACCTCTCAGCACATTAACATCCAAAAGTCTCTCTTTCGCACGCCTGTCAATTAACACGTAATCCAATAACGCTCTCTGGCCATCTCTCCTACTTACATAAGTATACTTATGTATATCTCGCTTTTTAAACCAGGTATTCCCAATCATCAGTCCTTTTTCAGCACATAAATCTACAAGCTCTTCACCATTTCCATTTACAACACTGAACACCCCATGCATACCAATTATTCCCTCAACTGCCACATTACTCACCTTTGCATTCAAATCACCCATCACTATAACCCGGTCTCGTGCATCAAAACCGCTAACACACTCATTCAGCTGCTCCCAAAACACTTGCCTCTCATGATCTTTCTTCTCATGCCCAGGTGCATATGCACCAATAATCACCCACCTCTCTCCATCAACTTTCAATTTTACCATATTAATCGAGAATTTACTTTCTTACATTCTATCACATACTCCCACAACTCCTGTTTCAGGAGTATTGCTACTCCTTCCCTTGCTCTTTTTCCTCTCACCTAACCCTGACTTCACTCCCCAGACATTTCCAAATATTATATATATTATATATATATATATATATATATATATATATATATATATATATATATATATATATATATATTTTTTTTTAATTTTTTTTTTTTTTTTTTGCTTTGTCGCTGTCCCCCGCGTTTGCGAGGTAGCGCAAGGAAACAGACGAAATAAATTTTATATATATATATATGAAAAAGAGGGCAAATGAGAGTTGGGGTGAGAGAGTATCATTAGATTTTAGGGAGAATAAAAAGATGTTCTGGAAGGAGGTAAATAAAGTGCGTAAGACAAGGGAGCAAATGGGAACTTCAGTGAAGGGCGCAAATGGGGAGGTGATAACAAGAAGTGTTGATATGAGAAAGAGATGGAGTGAGTATTTTGAAGGTTTGTTGAATGTGTTTGATGATAGAGTGTCAGATATAGGGTGTTTTGGTCGAGGTGGTGTGCAAAGTGAGAGGGTTAGGGAAAATGATTTGGTAAACAGAGAAGAGGTAGTAAAAGCTTTGCGGAAGATGAAAGCCGGCAAGGCAGCAGGTTTGGATGGTATTGCAGTGGAATTTATTAAAAAAGGGGGTGACTGTATTGTTGACTGGTTGGTAAGGTTATTTAATGTATGTATGACTCATGGTGAGGTGCCTGAGGATTGGCGGAATGCGTGCATAGTGCCATTGTACAAAGGCAAAGGGGATAAGAGTGAGTGCTCAAATTACAGAGGTATAAGTTTGTTGAGTATTCCTGGTAAATTATATGGGAGGGTATTGATTGAGAGGGTGAAGGCATGTACAGAGCATCAGATTGGGGAAGAGCAGTGTGGTTTCAGAAGTGGTAGAGGATGTGTGGATCAGGTGTTTGCTTTGAAGAATGTATGTGAGAAATACTTAGAAAAGCAAATGGATTTGTATGTAGCATTTATGGATCTGGAGAAGGCATATGATAGAGTTGATAGAGATGCTCTGTGGAAGGTATTAAGAATATATGGTGTGGGAGGCAAGTTGTTAGAAGCAGTGAAAAGTTTTTATCGAGGATGTAAGGCATGTGTACGTGTAGGAAGAGAGGAAAGTGATTGGTTCTCAGTGAATGTAGGTTTGCGGCAGGGGTGTGTGATGTCTCCATGGTTGTTTAATTTGTTTATGGATGGGGTTGTTAGGGAGGTGAATGCAAGAGTTTTGGAAAGAGGGGCAAGTATGAAGTCTGTTGGGGATGAGAGAGCTTGGGAAGTGAGTCAGTTGTTGTTCGCTGATGATACAGCGCTGGTGGCTGATTCATGTGAGAAACTGCAGAAGCTGGTGACTGAGTTTGGTAAAGTGTGTGAAAGAAGAAAGTTAAGAGTAAATGTGAATAAGAGCAAGGTTATTAGGTACAGTAGGGTTGAGGGTCAAGTCAATTGGGAGGTGAGTTTGAATGGAGAAAAACTGGAGGAAGTGAAGTGTTTTAGATATCTGGGAGTGGATCTGGCAGCGGATGGAACCATGGAAGCGGAAGTGGATCATAGGGTGGGGGAGGGGGCGAAAATTCTGGGAGCCTTGAAGAATGTGTGGAAGTCGAGAACATTATCTCGGAAAGCAAAAATGGGTATGTTTGAAGGAATAGTGGTTCCAACAATGTTGTATGGTTGCGAGGCGTGGGCTATGGATAGAGTTGTGCGCAGGAGGATGGATGTGCTGGAAATGAGATGTTTGAGGACAATGTGTGGTGTGAGGTGGTTTGATCGAGTAAGTAACGTAAGGGTAAGAGAGATGTGTGGAAATAAAAAGAGCGTGGTTGAGAGAGCAGAAGAGGGTGTTTTGAAATGGTTTGGGCACATGGAGAGAATGAGTGAGGAAAGATTGACCAAGAGGATATATGTGTCGGAGGTGGAGGGAACGAGGAGAAGAGGGAGACCAAATTGGAGGTGGAAAGATGGAGTGAAAAAGATTTTGTGTGATCGGGGCCTGAACATGCAGGAGGGTGAAAGGAGGGCAAGGAATAGAGTGAATTGGAGCGATGTGGTATACCGGGGTTGACGTGCTGTCAGTGGATTGAATCAAGGCATGTGAAGCGTCTGGGGTAAACCATGGAAAGCTGTGTAGGTATGTATATTTGCGTGTGTGGACGTATGTATATACATGTGTATGGGGGTGGGTTGGGCCATTTCTTTCGTCTGTTTCCTTGCGCTACCTCGCAAACGCGGGAGACAGCGACAAAGCAAAAAAAAAAAAATATATATATATATATATATATATATATATATATATATATATATATATATATATATATATATATATATATATATATATATATATATATATATATATATATATATATATATATATATATATATATATATATATATATATATATATATATATATTTTTTTTTTTTTTTTATACTTTGTCGCTGTCTCCCGCGTTTGCGAGGTAGCGCAAGGAAACAGACGAAAGAAATGGCCCAACCCCCCCCCATACACATGTATATACATACGTCCACACACGCAAATATACATACCTACACAGCTTTCCATGGTTTACCCCAGACGCTTCACATGCCTTGATTCAATCCACTGACAGCACGTCAACCCCGGTATACCACATCGCTCCAATTCACTCTATTCCTTGCCCTCCTTTCACCCTCCTGCATGTTCAGGCCCCGATCACACAAAATCTTTTTCACTCCATCTTTCCACCTCCAATTTGGTCTCCCTCTTCTCCTCGTTCCCTCCACCTCCGACACATATATCCTCTTGGTCAATCTTTCCTCACTCATTCTCTCCATGTGCCCAAACCACTTCAAAACACCCTCTTCTGCTCTCTCAACCACGCTCTTTTTATTTCCACACATCTCTCTTACCCTTACGTTACTCACTCGATCAAACCACCTCACACCACACATTGTCCTCAAACATCTCATTTCCAGCACATCCATCCTCCTGCGCACAACTCTATCCATAGCCCACGCCTCGCAACCATACAACATTGTTGGAACCACTATTCCTTCAAACATACCCATTTTTGCTTTCCGAGATAATGTTCTCGACTTCCACACATTCTTCAAGGCTCCCAGAATTTTCGCCCCCTCCCCCACCCTATGATCCACTTCCGCTTCCATGGTTCCATCCGCTGCCAGATCCACTCCCAGATATCTAAAACACTTCACTTCCTCCAGTTTTTCTCCATTCAAACTCACCTCCCAATTGACTTGACCCTCAACCCTACTGTACCTAATAACCTTGCTCTTATTCACATTTACTCTTAACTTTCTTCTTCCACACACTTTACCAAACTCAGTCACCAGCTTCTGCAGTTTCTCACATGAATCAGCCACCAGCGCTGTATCATCAGCGAACAACAACTGACTCACTTCCCAAGCTCTCTCATCCCCAACAGACTTCATACTTGCCCCTCTTTCCAAAACTCTTGCATTTACCTCCCTAACAACCCCATCCATAAACAAATTAAACAACCATGGAGACATCACACACCCCTGCCGCAAACCTACATTCACTGAGAACCAATCACTTTCCTCTCTTCCTACACGTACACATGCCTTACATCCTCGATAAAAACTTTTCACTGCTTCTAACAACTTTCCTCCCACACCATATATTCTTAATACCTTCCACAGAGCATCTCTATCAACTCTATCATATGCCTTCTCCAGATCCATAAATGCTACATACAAATCCATTTGCTTTTCTAAGTATTTCTCACATACATTCTTCAAAGCAAACACCTGATCCACACATCCTCTACCACTTCTGAAACCACACTGCTCTTCCCCAATCTGATGCTCTGTACATGCCTTCACCCTCTCAATCAATACCCTCCCATATAATTTACCAGGAATACTCAACAAACTTATACCTCTGTAATTTGAGCACTCACTCTTATCCCTTTGCCTTTGTACAAGGCACTATACACGCATTCCGCCAACCTCAGGCACCTCACCATGAGTCATTACATACATTAAATAACCTTACCAACCAGTCACAATAGAGTCACCCCTTTTTTAATAAATTTTCCCCTGCAAAAACCATCCAAACCTGCTGCCTTGCCGGCTTTCATCTTCGCAAAGCTTTCACTACCTCTTCTCTGTTTACCCAAATACTTTTCCCTAACCCTCTCACTTTGCACACCACCTCGGACCAAAACAGACACCTCTATCTGCCATCTCTATCATCAACAACAGTCAACAAACCTTCATAATACTCATCTCATCTCTCTTATCACCATCACATATTGTTATCACCTCCCCATTCTGCCCCACTTCACTGAAGTCCCAATTTGCTCCTTGTCTTTACGCACTTTATTTCCTCCTTCCAGACATCTCTTTTATTCTCCCTTATATTTTTTATGAACTATCTCACCCTAACTTCATTGCCCTTTTTTTCACCTCCTCTGCTCCTTTCTCTTGACCTCCTGTCTCTTTCTTTTTTACATTCTCCCATTCAATTGCACATTTTTCCTGCAAAATCGTTTCCAAATGCTCTTCTTCGCTTGCACTAATACTCTTAGCTTCTTCATCCCATACCACTCCGCACTACCCTGTTCTAATCAACCCAACTCCCACTTCTTCTCATGCCACAAGCATCTTTTGCGCAATCCACACTGATTCCCTAAAATACATCCCATCCTCCACCACTCCCATTACTCCATGTGTTCTCCCTTTTTCCATTTCTTATATATTTATATATATATATATATATATATTATATATATAGTATATATATATATATATATTTATTATATATAACTTTTCTTTCATACTATTCGCCATTTCCCGCATTAGCGAAGGTTGCGCTAAGAACAGAGGACTGGGCCTTTGAGGGGAATATCCCTCACTGGCCCCCTTCCCTGTCCTTCTTTTGGAGAAATAAAAAAAAAATAAAGAGAGGGGAGGATTCCAGCCCCCCGCTCCTCCCCTTTTAGTCGCCTTCTACGGACACGCAGGGAATACCGTGGGAAAGTATTCTTAGTCCCTTTTCCCCAGGGATATATATAGATATTATTATTATATATATATATAGATATATATATATATATATATATATATATATCTATATATATATTATAATATATATATATATTTATATATATATATATTTATATATATATTTATATATATTTATTATAATTTATATATATATATATATATATATATATATATATTATTTATATAATAATATATATATATTTATTAGGTTACTAGGTACAGTAGGGGTGAGGTTCAAGTCAATTGGGAGTAGGTTGAGTTTTGAATGGGGGAAAAAATGGATGGAGGGAAGTGAAGTGTTTTAGATATCTTGGGAGTGGATCTGTCAGCGGAGGGGAACCATGGAAGCGAATGGATCAGAGGGTGGGGGAGGGGGCGAAAAGTTTGGGAGCCTTGAAAAATGTGTGGAAGTCGAGAACATTATCTCGGAAAGCAAAAATGGGTATGTTTGAAGGAATAGTGGTTCCAACAATGTTGTATGGTTGCGAGGCGTGGGCTATGGATAGAGTTGTGCGCAGGAGGATGGATGTGCTGGAAATGAGATGTTTGAGGACAATGTGTGGTGTGAGGTGGTTTGATCGAGTAAGTAACGTAAGGGTAAGAGAGATGTGTGGAAATAAAAAGAGCGTGGTTGAGAGAGCAGAAGAGGGTGTTTTGAAATGGTTTGGGCACATGGAGAGAATGAGTGAGGAAGATTGACCAAGAGGATATATGTGTCGGAGGTGGAGGGAACGAGGAGAAGAGGGAGACCAAATTGGAGGTGGAAAGATGGAGTGAAAAAGATTTTGTGTGATCGGGGCCTGAACATGCAGGAGGGTGAAAGGAGGGCAAGGAATAGAGTGAATTGGAGCGATGTGGTATACAGGGGTTGACGTGCTGTCAGTGGATTGAATCAAGGCATGTGAAGCGTCTGGGGTAAACCATGGAAAGCTGTGTAGGTATGTATATTTTAGCGTGTGGTGGACGTGTGTATGTAATGTGTTATGGGGGGGGGGGGGGTTGGGCCATTTCTTTTCGTCTGTTTCTTGCGTACCTCGCAAACGGGGAGTCAGCGTCAAAAGTATAAAAAAAAAAAAAAAAAATAAAAATTATATATATATATATATATATATATTTTTATATTATATACTATATATATATATATATATTTTATATATATATATATCCCTGGGTTGGGGAGATAAGAATACTTCCCACGTATTCCCTGCGTGTCGTAGAAGGCGACTACTAAAAGGGGAGGGAGCGTGTGGCTGGACAATCCTCCCCTCTCGTTTTTTTTTAATTTTCAAAAAGAAGGTAACGAGAAGGGGGCAGGTGGAGGATTTTCTCCTCTAGGCCCCATTCCTTCTGTTCTTAACGCTTACTCGCAATATGCGGGAACAATGGCGCGAATCGTATGAAAAAAAAAAAAAAAAAAAAAAAATATATATATATATATATTATATATTAGTTCATTTATATATATATCATCAAAAACTGGCAGTTGTAGTAGGTCACGGAACTAGGCCCACCACCAACTTGAGGAACAGACCACGCAGCTGGTGCGCTCCACGGAAGGGTCTTTCTTCATCATGATAAAACGCCGGTCTACTAATACAGCCCTGTCTGCACGCGTTGTATGCATGTCGTACGACAGCATCAGAGCAGCCACAGAAAAAGAGTGAGTAGCAGAGAAGAAACACGTACAGGGGCAACACAGAGAATGTGCCAACAAATTGGTGGCGGGTGAGGAGGAAGTTGAAGAAGAACTTTGCTGTGATGATGCGAGGACTTGGACACAAAATCAACAAACACCAAAAGTAAGTCCAACACCACCACCACAACCTCCTTCACTCAGTCCAGTCTGCGCTCTGTGAACCAGGCCGCTTCCTGCACAGGCCCGACTGGCTCAATCCTTCAGAGCCAATCCTTTTCCCGAAAAGTTACGGATCTAACTTTGCCGACTTCCCTTACTACACTAATATATAGTCCAGAGGCTTCCTTACCTTGGAGACCAGATGCTGATATGGGTACGTGCTGGCCCGAGACTAGGCGCAGGCCGACTTTTTATTGGGGGAAAAAGTCTGTCTGCTCTAACTCAGATACCTACCTCGCGTTTTCAAGAGTCCGACAGTGGAAACCGGGACGGAACGCAAGAACCGCGGGGCCCTCTACGGCTAACCTTAGATATATATATATCCCCGGGACTATATATATATATATATATATATATATATAAATATATAGATAGATATTATATATGGTATATATTATTATTATATATATATATATATATTTTAAAATTTTATTATTATAATCCCAGGGGTTAGGGGAGATAGAATTCTTCCACGCATTCCTCACGTGTCGTTGAAGGCGACTAAAGGTGTCGGGACCCTGGGGCCAGAAAACCCTCCCCTCCTAGTATTTTAGCTTTCTAAATGGGAAACAGAAGAGGAGTCAGCGGGGAGTGTCATCCTCCTCAAAGGCTCAGTTGGGGTGCCTAAAGTGTGTGGATGTAACCAAGATGAGAAAAAAAGGAGAGATAGGTAGTTGTTTGTGAAAAGGCAACCCTGATTGTTTGGCCTCTAAGTTGAAACGAGCCTCAAGGGTAGTAAAGGGGAAGAGTGGTTTGGTAAATGTCTTGGAGTAAAGTCAGGGGTTAGTGAATGAGACAAGAGCAGGGGAAGGAATAGCACTACTCCTGATACAGGAGTGAGGGAGTGTGATAGAGAGTACGAAAGAAATTCTAGATTGATATGGTTAATACTGAAGTTGGTGGATGAAGAGAGTTGGGTGATTATTGGTGCATATGAACTCTGGCATGAGAAGAAGTATGAGAGGCAAGTGTTTTGGGAGCAGCTGAGTGAATGTGTGTTAGTGGTTTTGATGCACAAGACCGGGTTATAGTGATGGTGATTTGAATGCAAAGGTGTGTATGTGGCAGTTGAGGGAATAATTGATATACATGGGGTGTTCAAGTTGTAAATGGAAGTGGTGAAGGAGCTTGTAGATTTATGTGCTGCCCCCCCACCCCCCCCCCCCCCCCCCCCCCCCCCCCCCCCCCCCCCCCCCCCTAAAAGGATGGTGATTGGGAATTACCTGTTTTAAAAAGCGGAGATATACCTAAGCATCGTATGTAAGTGGGGAGCTATGGCGAGAGAGCGTTATTGGATTACGTTTGTTATTGTAGACGCGCGATAGAGAGGACTTTTGGATGTTAATTGCTGAGATGGTGCAACTGGAGGGTTGTCTGATCATTATTCTTGTGGAGAGCTAAGTGAAGATTTGTTGGGTTTTCAGAAAAGAAAGACCAAATTTCTGTGTGAAGTGAGTGGTAAGAGTAAAGTGGCTTGGGAGGGAGACTTGTGTGAGGATCCCAGATACTGGAGACGACTGAGTTACATAATGGAAAAAGGTGAAAGAAGGAGGTAAGGGGAATGGATGAGGAAATGGGATGATTCAGGGAAGCAGTGATGGATTGCGCAGAAGATGCTTGTGGAATGAGATGCATGGGTGGTGGGGTTTGACTAGAAAGGGCACAGTGAGTGGTGGGATGAAGAAGTAAGATTATAGTGAAACAGATAGAGAGAGGATTTGGACAATTTTTTTGCAGGGAAAATGGAAATGAGTGGGAGATGTATTAAAGCAAGAGGCAGGAGGTCAAGAGAAAGGTTGCAAAAAAGGTGAAAGAGAGAAAATGAGGTTGGGCGAGAGAGTATCAGTAAATTTAGGGTAAAATAGAATGATGGTTTTGGAAGGAGGTAAATAAAGTGCGTAAGACAAGGGTGAAAAAATGAAACTTCAGTGATGGGGTTTATTGGGGAGTTGATAACAAGTAGTGGTGATGGAGAAGGAGATGGAGTGAGTATTTTGAAGGTTTTCTTGAATGTCTTTGATGATAGAGTGGAAGATATGGGTATTTTGGTCAGGGTGTTGTGCAAAGTGAGAGGGTTTGGGATTAATTGATTTGGTAAACAGAGGGAGGTAGGTAAAAGCTTTGCGGAAGATGAATTCTGGCAAGGCAGCAGTAGGTTTGGATGGTATTGAGGTTGCAATTTATTAAAATAAAGGAGGGTGAACTGTATTGTTTTACGATTGGTAAGGTTATTGGTTGTATGTATGGTCTCATGGTGAAGGTTGCTGAGGTTGGCGAAATGCTTGATAGTGCATTCTCAAAGGCAAATGGGATAAGAGTGATGTGCTCAAATTACAGAGGTATAGAGGTATAAGTATGTTAGGTATTCCTGGTAAATTACTATGGGAGGGTATGATTGAGGGGGTGGTGAAGGCATGTACAGAGCATCAGATTGGGGGTAAGAGCGGTTGTTGGTTTAGAAGTTGTATGAGGATGTGTGATCAGGTGTTTGCTTTGAAGATGTATGGAGAAATACTTAGATAAGGAAAAATGGATTTGTATTATAGCATTTTATGGATCTTGAGAAGGGCCTATGATAGAAGGTGTGGATAGAGATGCTCTGTGGAAGGTATAGAAAAATACATGGGGTGTGGGAAGGCAAGTTATTAGAAGAGTGAAAAAGTTTTTTTTTTATAGGATGTAAGGCATGTGTACAGTTGTTTTGGAGAGAGAAAGTGATTGGATCTCCGTAAATGTAGGTTTGCGGCGGGAGAGCGTTGATGTCTCCATGGTTGTTTAATTGTTTATGGATGGGGTTGTTAGGGAGGTGAATGCAAGAGTTTTGGAAAGAGGGGCAAGTGTGCGTCTGTTTGGATGAGGGAGCTTGGGAAGTGAGTCTAGTTGTTGTTCGCTGATTGATTTTAGCGCTGGTAGGCTTATTTCATATGAGAGAAACTGGCAGAAGTGGCGACTGAATTTTGGTAACGTGTGTGAAAAAAGAATGTTAAGCGTAAATGTTCTTGAATAAGAGCAAGGTTATTGGTTATACGTAGGGATGAGGGTCAAGTCAATTGGAAGGTAAGTTTGAATGGAGAAAATGGTGGAAGTAATGTGTTCTACATATCTGGGAGGTGGAAATGGCAGCGATTGGAGCCATGGGAAGCGGATTGAACCATAGGGTGGTGGGAAGGGTGCGAAAATTTGGAAGCTTGAAGAATGCTTTGGAAGTCGGAACAAATTATTCGGAAAGTCTAAAATTGGGTATATTGTGAAGGGCAATATTGGTTCCAACAATGTTGTTGTATGGTTGCGAAACGTGGGCTCTGGATAGAGTTGTGCGAAGGGGGTGGATGTTTTTTTACTGGATATGTGATGATTGTAGGACAATATGTAGTGTGAGTTGGTTTCGATGAGTAAGTAATATAAGGGTCAAGAGAGAAGTGTGGAAATAAATAGCGTGCGCGTTGATGAGAGCAGGAAGGAGGGTGTATCCTGTTTTGAACGTTTGGTCACTTGAGAGAAAGGTAAGGAAAAATTGACCAAGCGCCATATATATGTCAGAGGTGGAGGGAACGAGGGGAGGTGGGAGTGCCCAAATTGGAGGCGGAAAGATGGAGTGTAAAATGATTATGAGTGATGCGAGGGCCTGAATTTTGCTATTGGCAGGTGGAAAGGAAGTTCAAGGGAATAGAGTGAATGGGAATTATTTCGGTATACCGTAGGTCGACTTGTTGTCAATGGATTTAAACCAGGGGCATGTGAAGAATTCTGGGGTAAACCATGGAAAGTTCTGTGGGGCCTGGAGGGAAAAGGGAGCTGTGGTTTCAGTGCATTATTACATGACAGCTAGAGGACTTAGTGTGAACGGTATTGGGGGTGGTTGTTGTCTTTTCCGTAGCATACCTCGCACAATGAGGGGGGAGGGGGTTGTTATTCAATCGTGTGGCGAGGTGGGCGATGAGAATTGATGACGGCATCAGTAGTGAAAATCTTATACATGTGTATATATGTATATGTCTGTGTGTGTGTATATATATGTGTACATTGAGATGTATAGGTATGTTATATGTACGTGAAGTGGACGTGTATGATTTACATATGTATATGGGTTGGCTGGGCCATTCTTTTTTTCTGTTTCCTGTGAGGCTACCTTGGCTAACGTGGAGAGAGTGACAGATAGGCTTTCCTGCCTCTTTGCCACAGGGGTCGGGGTTCGACCCTGGCCGTTGAAGGTTCGTATATGTGATATAAATATAATTGCTATTTTTTACGGGCTAATAGGGGAAACAAGAAGAAGGAGTCAGCGAGAGTGTCATCTTCCTCGAAGCTCAGATTGGGTGTCTAAAGGTGTGTGGATGAATCAAGATGGAGGAAAAAAATGAGAGATAGGTAGTAAGTATTGAGGAAAGGAAAACTGGATGTTTTGGCGTCTGAGTTTGAATAATCGAGGCTAAAGGGTTAATTAAAGGGGAAGAGTGGTTTGGGATGTCTTGGAAAGTAATGTCTGGGGTTAGTGAAGGACAAGGTACGAGCAAGGAAAGGAGTAGCACTACTCCTGAATCAGGAGTTGTGGGGAGTATGTGTAGAGGTAAGAAAGTAAATTCTGATTGATTGGTAAAACTAAAGTTGATGGAGGAGTGATGGGTGATTATTGGTGAAATATGCACTGGGCATGAGAAGAAAGATCATAAGAGGCAAGGTTTTTGGGAGCAGTATGAATGAGTGTGTTAGTGGTTTTGATGCACAAGACCGGTGTTATAGTGCTGGGTTGATTTGATATGCAAAAGGTGGAAATGTGGCAGTTGAGGGGACATAATTGGATTACATGGAGTGTTCAGGTTGTAAATGGGAATGGTGACGATGATTGTTGTTTATGTGCTGAAAAAGGACTGGTGTGTTGGGAAAAAAAACTGGTATTTTAAAAAGCGGTATTTAATAAGTTATCTATGTTAAAGTAGGAGAGATGGCAGAGACGTAGTTGGATTACGTGTTATTGATATAAGCCACGAAGAGAGACTTTTGGATGTTAATGTGACTGAGGGTGCAACTGGAGGGATGTCTGATATTATTTGGGAGTGGAAGTGTGAATGATTTGTGTTGTGTATTCAGTAATAGAGAGAGAATTGTTTGGAGAGTAGAGAGTGGTGAGAGCAAGTGAGCTTGGGAAGGAGACTTTGTGTGAGGAATACAGGATGAGACTGGTACAGAATGGGAAAAGGTGAGAACAAAGGAGGTAAGGGGAGGGGAGGGGGGAATGGGAGGTATTTAGGAAGCAGTGAGGCTTTCGCCAAAAGATAGCTTGTGGTATGAAGAAGGTGGGATTTGGGTTGAATTAGAAAAGGTAGTGAAGTGGTGGATGAGAAGTAAGGATTATTTTGAACAAGAGAAGAGAAGCGGCATTTTGGACGATTTTGATTGGAAAAAATTGCAATATGAGTGGGAGATGTATGAAAGAAAGAGACAGAGTGAATGCTGTCAAGAGAAAGTTGCAAGAGGTGAAAAAGAGGCAAAAGAGAGTTGGGGTGAGAGAGTATCATTAATTTTCAGGGAGATTTATAATAGATGTTTTGGAAGGAGGTAAATAAAAGTGTACGTAAGACAAAAAAAAGGGAAGCAAATGTGGAACTTCAGTGAAGCCGCATATGGGGAGTGATAACCAGTGTGCGTGAATGTGAAGAAGGAGATGGAGGGAGTATTTTGAAGGTCTTGTTGAATGTGTTTGATGATAGAGTGGCAGATATAGGGTGTGTTTTGGTCGAGGTAGGATTCTGTGCAAAGCGAGTGTGTTAGGGAAATGATGTTTGTAAATAGAGAAGGAGGTAGTAAAAGGTTTCCGGATGATGTGAAAGCCAGCAAAGCGCAGGTTTGGATGGTAATTGCAGTGGAATTTATTCAAAAGGGTGGTGACTGTATTGTTGACTGGTTGTTTAAGGTTATTTAATGTAATGTATGATTCATGGTCAGGTGCTGAGGATTGGCCGAAGCTTGCATAGTGCCATTGTACAGAAAGGCAAAGGTGGATAAGAGTGAGTGCTCAAATTACAGAGGTTATAAGTTTTGTCTGAGTATTCTGGTAAATTATATGGAGTTGAGGGTATTGATTGAGAGGGGCGCGAAGGCGTGTACAGAGCATCAGATTGGGGAAGAGCAAGTAGTGTGGGTTCAGAAAGGGGGTTTTGGGGTAGAGGATTGTGGATAGGTGTTGCTTTTGAAGAAGGTATTGTGAGAATTACTATAGAGTAAAACGGTTGGATTTTGTATGTAGCATTTATGGATCTTGAGAAAGGGCCAATATTGATAGAGATGATAGAGATGCTCTTGTGGAAGTTTTTAGAATATATGGTGTAGGAGGCAGTTGTTAGAAGTGAAAAAGTTTTTATCGAGGATATTTAGGCATTGTTTCGTGGTTGGAAAGAGAGGAAAGTCGTTTGGTTCTCAGTGAATTGTACGTTTACGGCAGGGGTTGTGTGATGTTCTCCATGGTTGTATGTTTTAATATGTTTTGGATGCGGTTGTTAGGGAGGTGATGCAAGAGTTTTGAAGAGGGGCAAGTATGCGTCTGTTGTGGATGAGATTAGCTTGTGAAGTGAGTCAGATGTTGTTCGCTGATGATTAGAGCTATGGTGGGCTGATTCATGTAAGAAACTGCAGAGATGTGACTGAGTTTGGTAAAGGTGTCTGAAGAGAAGAAAGTTCAGAGTATATGTGAAGAAGAGCAAGGTTATTAGGTACAGTTAGGGTTGACGGTCAAGTCAATTGGGAGATAAGTTTGAATGGAGAAAGAAACTTGGTAGGAGAGTAAAGTGCTTTAGATATCTAGGGAGTGGATCTTGGCAAGCGGATGTACCATGGACGCGGAATGAGTGAATCATAGGGTGGGGGAGGGGGGCCGAAATAAGTCTGGGTGAATTGAAGATGGTTTGGAAGTCGAGAACATTATTCGGAAAAAGCAAAATTGGGGTTGTTTTGGAAGGAATAGTGGTTCCAACCAATGTTTGTTGTTATGGTTGCGACGGCGTGGGCTATGGATGGGTTGGATGTTTCTGGAATGAGAGCATGTTTGAGGACACTATGTGGTTGTGAGGTGCGTATTGATCGAGTAAGTAATGTAAGGGTGAGAAGGATGTGTGGAAATAAAAAAAGAATGTGTGGTGAGAGAAGTAGGAGAGGGTGCTTTTGATTGGTTTGGTCACATGGCGGTCACTGAGATATGAGTGTGGAAAGATAGACTCCAAGAGAGATATATGTGTCAGAGTGGACGTGAACGATGAGGAAGTGGGAGAGTCCAATATTGGGTGGTGGAAACAGATGGAGTGAAAATGATTTTGAGTGATCGGTTCCTGAACAATGCAGGAGGGTGAAAGGTGTGCAAGGAATAGAGTGAATTGGAAACGATATGGTATAGAGGGTCGACAGCTGTCAATGATTGAACCAGAGGATCAACGAATGGGGCTTTGGTTGCTGTCTTTCCTAGCGCTGCCTCAGTCAGACTATGAGTGGGGGTAGGGGGTGGTTAAGTCCATATATGGCGATGGTGGCGTATGGGAACATAATGCAATGACAGTTATATGAATTATTTTACATGTGAGATATATGTATATGTCTTTGTTTGTATATACATGTGTATTTGAGATGTATCGGTAGGTTTATTTGCGTGTGGTGGTCAGTGTATGTATTTATACATATGTATGTGGGCGGGTAGGGCCATTCTTTCGTTGTTTCCTTGTGCTATCCTCGCTAACGCGGGAGGACAAGCGACACAGCAAAACTAAATAAATAAATAAATTATATAATTATATTATATATATTAAATATATATATATATTATATATATATATATATATATAATATATTTACCTCATATATATTATATTTATATTTTATATAATATATCTATATATATATATATATATATATAATATATATATATATACTATATTATATATATAATATTGGTTGTGAAAGATGAATGTGAAAAGATTTTGAGTGATTGGTTCTTGAACTATGCAAGAAGGTGAAGGGTTGCAAGGAATATAGTGAATTGGAACGAAGTTGTATACGGGTCGACGGTGTGTCAGTGGATTGACCAGGCATGTGAGTCGTCTGGGATAAACCATGGATATTTTATGGGACCTGGGATGTAGAAAGGGAGCTGTGTCTTGCATGGCATAATTCCTAGTGCTAAACTCCCGCACATGCGTGGGGGAGGGGGCTGTCATTTCATGTGTGGCGGGGTGGGGACGGGAATGAATAAGGGAAGACGTATGAATTATGTACTTTGTGTATACATATATTGTCTGTGTGTGTATATATATGTAGCACGTTGGAGATGTATAGGTTTGTGCTTTTGTGTGTGTTGGACGTGTTTGTAATATACATGTGTATATTGGTGGGTTGGCCATTTTTTCGTCTGGTTTCCCTTGCGCTACCTCGCTGACGCGGGAGACAAAAGTATAATAGATAAATAAGAAAAAAACATTTTATTTCTTTGTCGCTGTCTCCCGCGTTAGGAGGAATGCGCAAGGTAACAGACGAAAGAATGGAACAAAACCCACCCACATTCACAGTATATACATAACGTCCACACACGCAAATTATACAAACTTATACCATCTCAACGATATACATGTAAACTCACACCATACGCACGAGACTTATACTTTATATATACACGTGGTTTTTTATTCGTACTTTCTGCCTTTATTCATTTCTCATTCGCCACCCGCCGCTAAACATGGAATAACAACCCTCCTCCTCATGTGTGCGAGGTATTGTAGGAAAAGACACCAAAGCCCATTTGTGACACTCTAGGCTCTATGCGTGTCATGTTAATGATTGCACCGAAACGCACAGCTCATTTTCCACATCCAGGCCCCACAGAACATTCCATGGTTTTACCCACAGTCGCTTTTTTTAACATGCACTGGTTCAATCCACTGACAGCACGCGTCCCCGGTATACCACATCGTTCCATTCATTCTATTCTTGCATCGCCTTTCACCCCTCTGCATGTTTCAGGCCCCATCACTCAAAAATCTTTTTCACTCCATCCTGTCACCTCCAATTGTGGTCTCCCACCTTTTCCTGGGTTCCCTCCCCTCTGACCCATATATCCTATCGGCATCTTTTCCTCTCACTCATTTTCTTTACATGTGACCGAGCCTTTCAAAACACCTTCCTGCTCTCTCAACGCACGCTCTTTTTAGTACCACACATCGCTGCTCTTCCCTATCATTACTTACTCGATCAAACCACCTCCACCCCCATATTGTCCTTAAACATCTCATTTACTGTTTATCCACCCTATATGCGACAACTCTAGTCCATAGCCCACGCTCGCAAACCATATGCATTGTTGAACCACTATTCCTTCAAAAATTACACATTTTTGCTTTCCGGAGATAATGTTCTCGACTTCCACCCATTTTTAACGCCCTGAGATATTTCGCCCCCTCCCCCCACCCTATAGATTCCCTTCTGCCTTCCATGGTGGTTCCATCCGCTGCCTATGCCACTCCCATTATCTAAATCCTTTCACTTCCTCCAGTTTTTCTCCATTCAAACTCCTCCCAATTGATTGACTCGCTCAACTACTGTACCTTATAACCTTGCCCCTTATTCACATTTACTCTCAACTTTTTTCTCTTACAACTTACCAAAACTCAGTCACCAAATTCTGC
The DNA here is from genome assembly GCF_036320965.1 of Panulirus ornatus. Lineage (NCBI taxonomy): Eukaryota > Metazoa > Arthropoda > Malacostraca > Decapoda > Palinuridae > Panulirus > Panulirus ornatus. The sequence goes on from NC_092225.1 coordinate 37,778,967, forward strand.
AGTGTCTCACACCAGAATCAGCCACCATCACTGTATCTAATCAGCGGAACTTACAAGTGACTCACTATACACGCTCTACGATCCCAACAAGCAGAACTTGCCCCTCTTTCCAAAACTTTGCATTCACTACCTAAAAACCCGATCCATAACAAATTAAAACAAACATGGAAACATCATTCACCCTGCCACAAACCTACATTCATGAGAAACCAATCCACTTTCCTCTCTTCCTACGCGTACACATGACCTTATATCATCGATAAAATTTTTCAATGCTTCTGTTAAAACTGTACTACTCGCCATATATTCTTAATACCTTCCACACGACATCTCTTTCAAACTCTATCTTGCCTTGTTATGCGAGGTATTTTTGGTACTAGTAGGGTTGTGTGTCATCTGTTCAATTGTGAGGTAAGTATGAATGCGAGAAAAAATGGATGGAGGTAAAGCGTTTTATATTATCATGGAATGTTCTGGCTGCGGATGGAACCATGGAAGGAAGCGAAAGTGATTCATGGGGTGGGGAGAGGGGGGCGAGGAATTCTGGGGGCCTTGAGAATGTTTGGAAGTCAGAGAACTTTATCACTGAAAAGGAAAAGATGGGTTGTTGAAGACTTAGTGGTTCCACAATGTTTTGCATGGTCTGCGAGGCGTGGGCTTATGGCTCTTAGAGTGTGCGCACAAGGGGGGGTGTGCTGGGAAAAAAATGAGATGTTTGAGGACAATTTGTGCTGGAGGTGTTTGTTCGAGTAAGTAAGTAAGGGTAAGAGAGATATGTGGATAATAAAAAGAGTGGTTTGAGAGTGCAGAAGAGGGTTGTTTATGATAGGTTTGGTACATGGAGATGAATGAAGGAGGAAAGATTGACGAAGAGGATATAAGGTATAGGTGGAGGGAAGCCGAGGAGAAGTGGGAGACCAAATTGGAGGTGGAAAGATTGTGGTGAAAAGATTTTGAGTGATCATGGCCTAATCATGTAGGAGGGTTGAAGGCGGTGCATGGGCAATAGAGGGAATTCGGAAACGGATTGTGGTGTATTCCGGGGTCGACGTGCTGTCATTAGATTGACCTGGGCATGTGAAGCATCTGGGAGTAAACCATGGAAAGTTCTGTGGTGCCTTGAATGTGGAAAGGGAGCTGTGTTTCGGTGTATGATTAAAGGCAGCTAGGATTGAGTGTTGATCGATAAGGGGCCTTTGTTGTCTTTTTTCTGACGTTCCTCGCCTCACATGAGGGGGGGATGGGGGGTGTTATTCCACTGTTGTGACGACTTCTGTGACGATTGGAATAAATAAAAAGGAAGATTAGTTTATGAATTATGTACTTGTGTACTATAGTATATGTCTTGTGCTGTGTACATTATGATGTATAGGTATGTATATTTGTGATGGTGTGGACGCTGTATGGTATTTTCTGGTGTCTGTGGGTGGGTTTGAGCCATTTTTTTCTTCTGTTTCCTTGCGCTACCTCGTTAAGCAGGAGTGTCAGAGACAAAGCAAAAATGAATCATAAAGATAGATAGATAAAATTTGTATTATATATTTATATATATATATATAGTAGTATAATTATATATATATATATATTTTTTTTTTTCAAAAATATTCGCCATTTCCGCGTTAGCGAGGTAGCGTTAAGAAAAGAGGTCAGTGGTCCTTTTTGGAAATCTCACCTGGCCCCCTCTGTTCCTTCTTTTGGATAATTAAAAAAAAAAAACGATGAGGGGAGGATTTCCAGCCGGCCTCGTCCCTCCCCTTTTAGTCGCCTTCTACGACTCGCAGGGTATACGTGGGAAGTATTCTTAATGCTCCTATCCCAGGGGAATAACATATATATATTATTATATATATATATATTGATTCTTATATATATCTATATATATATTATTATATAATATATATATATATATTATATTATATATATATATATATATTTTAATATATATATAGATTATAATTTATATATATATAATTTTATATATATATATATATATATATATATTTATCTATAATATATTTATCACCCCTTTCTTAATAATTCACTGCATTTTTACCATCCAAACCTGCTGCCTTGCCGGCTTTCATCTTCGCAAAGCTTTTCTTCCTCTTCTCTGTTTACCAATCATTTTCCCTAACCTTTCACTTTGCACACCACCTAGACAAAAACACCCTATATCTGCCACTCTGTATCAGATCAGCATTCATCAAACCTTCAAATACTCATTCCAATCTCTTCTCACATCACGTACTTGTTATCACCTCCCATTTAGCCTTCACTGAAGTTCCATTTGTCCCATTGTCTTACGCACTCCTATTTACCTCCTTCCCGAACTGCTTTTTATTCTCCCTATAAATTTACTTTGATCTCTCACCGCAACTCTCATTTGCCGTTTTTTCATCCTCTTGCACCTTTCTCTTGCCTCCCTGTCTCTTTCTTTTATACTTCTCCCACTCAATTGCATTTTATTTATTTCCCTGCAATAATCGCCATAGCCTCTCTCTGTCTCTTTCACTAATTCTTTATTCTTCTTCCACCACACACTACCTTTCTAAAACAGTCCACCTCCCACTCTTCTCATGCCACAAGCATCTTTTGAGCATCCATCCACTGATTCCCTAAATACATCCCTTCCTCCCCGCTCCCCTTACTTCATTGTTCTCACCTTTTTCCATTCTGAACACAGGCTATCTCCTGGTACTTCCCACACAGCGTCTCCTTCCCAAGACTCACTTACTCTCACCCACATTCATTCACCCAACATTTCACTCTTCTTTTTGAAAACCCATACTAATCTCACCTTAGCCTCCTCCAAGATAATGATCAAGCATCCCTCCGTTGGCACTCATCTAGCACATTAACATCAAAGTCTCTCTTTCGCATCGCCGGCTCAATTTTAACAGTAATCCAATAACGCTCTTGGCACTTCTCTACTTACTTACATAACTATTTACTTATGTATATCTCGCTTTTTAAACCAGGTATTCCCATTCATCGTGCTTTTCGCACATATACTCTACAAGCTCTTCACCATTTCCGTTTTACAACACTGAAACACCCATGCAGACCAATTATTCCCTTCAAACTGCCAATTACCTCACCTTTGCATTCAAATCACATTCATATTACCGGTCTGTGCATCAAAACCGCTAACACACTCATTTAGGCTCCCAAAACACTTGCCTCTCATGATCTTTCTTCCCTGCCCAGGATGCATTAGCACCAATAATCACCCACCTCTCTCCATCAACTTTCATTTTACCATATTATCGAGAATTTACTTTTCGTACATTCTAGCACCATACTGCCACAACTCCTGTTTTCAGGAGTATTGCTACTCCTTCCCTTGCTCGTTTCCTCTTATCACTAAAACCCTGAACTTCACCTCCCCAGACATTTCCTAAATATTATATATTTTATATATATAATATATATATATATATATATATATATATATAGATACTAATATATATATTATAGTTTTTTTTTAATTTTTTTTTTTTTTTTTTGCTTTGTAGCTGGCTCCCGGCGTTTGCGTGGTTAGCGCAAGGAAACAGACGAAATGAATATTATATTATATATGAAAAAGAGGCAAATGTGAGTTGGGGTGAGAGTGTATCATCTAGATTTTAGGAGAATAAAAAGATGTCTCTGGAAGGAGGTCAATAAAGTGCGTAAGACAAGGGAGCAATGGGAACTTCAGTGAAGGGCGCAATGGGAGGTGATAACAAGGAAGTGGTGATATGAGAAAGGATGGAGTGAGTTATTTTGAAGGTTTGTTGAATGTGTTTCATGATAGAGTGTCATGATATAGGGTGTTTTTAGTCGAAGAGTGTGTGCTCAAAGTGAGAGGGCTAGGGGGAAAATGGATGTTTGGTAACTCTGAGAAGAGGTTAGTAAAAGCTCTTGCGGAAGATGAAAAGCCGGAAGGAAGCGGGTATGGATGGTATTGCAGTGGAATCTATTAAAAACGGGGGTGACTGTATATTGACTGTTTGGTAAGGTTCATTCAATGGATGGTATGGATCATGGTAGGTGTCTGAGGAGTGGCGGAATGCGTGCATTGTGCCAATTGTTCAAAGGCAAGGGGGATAGGAGTGAAGTGCTCAATTTCAGAAGGTATAAGATTGTTGGAGTTTCCTTGCTAAATTGTATGGAAGGGTATTGATTGAGAGGGTTGAAGGCTGTACAGAGTATCAAGATTGGGGAAGGCAGTGTGGTTTCAGAAGTGGTGAGGATGTGTTGGATCAGGTGTTTGCTTTGAAGAATGTAGTTGAGAAATACTTAGAAAGCAAATGGATTTGTATGTAGCAGTTATGGATCTGAGAAGGCATATTGAGAGAGTTGATAGAGATGGCTACGTGGAAGGTATAAGAAATATATGGCGTGGGAGGGAAGTTGTTAGAAGCAGTGAAAAGTTTTTTTATCGAGGATGTAATTCATGTGTACGTGTTGGAAGAGAGGTAAGTGATTTGTTCTCGTGAAATGTAGGTTTAATGGCAGGGGTGTGTGATGTCTCCCCTCCCAATGGTTGGTTAATATGTTATGGATGGGGTTTGATTAGGGAGGTGAATGCAAGCTGTTGTTGGAAAGAGGGGCAAGTATGAAGTCCGTTGGAGGTTGAGAGAGCTTGGGAAGTGAGTCAGTTGTTGTTCGCTGATGATATAGCGCTGTTGGCTGATTCATATGAGAAACAGCAGAAGCTGGTGACTGAATTTGGTAACGTGTGTGAAAGAAGAATGTTAAGCGTAAATCTGAATAAGAGCAAGGTTATTAGGTATAGTAGGGATGAGGGTCAAGTCAATTGGAAGGTAAGTTTGAATGGAGAAAAACTGGAGGAAGTAAAGTGTTTTAGATATCTGGGAGTGGAACTGGCAGCGAATGGAGCCATGGAAGCGGAAGTGAAACATAGGGTGGGGGAGGGTGCGAAAATTCTGGGAGCCTTGAAGAATGTTTGGAAGTCGAGAAAATTATCTCGGAAAGCAAAAATGGGTATATTTTAAGGAATAGTGGTTCCAACAATGTTGTATGGTTGCGAAACGTGGGCTATGGATAGAGTTGTGCGCAGGAGGGTGGATGTGCTGGAAATGTTATGTTTGAGGACAATATGTAGTGTGAGATGGTTTGATCGAGTAAGTAATGTAAGGGTAAGAGAGAAGTGTGGAAATAAAAAGAGTGCGGTTGAGAGAGCAGAAGAGGGTGTTTTGAAACGGTTTGGTCACATGGAGAGAATGAGTAAGGAAAAATTGACCAAGAGGATATATATGTCAGAGGTGGAGGGAACGAGGGAAGGTGGGAGGCCAAATTGGAGGCGGAAAGATGGAGTGAAAATGATTATGAGTGATCGGGGCCTGAATTTGCATGAGGGTGAAAGGCGTTCAAGAAATAGAGTGAATTGGAATTATTTGGTATACCGTAGTCGACTTGTTGTCAATGGATTGAACCAGGGCATGTGAAGAGTCTGGGGTAAACCATGGAAAGTTCTGTGGGGCCTGGATGTGGAAAGGGAGCTGTGGTTTCAGTGCATTATTACATGACAGCTAGAGACTGAGTGTGAACGAATGGGGCCGTTGTTGTCTTTTCCTAGCGCTACCTCGCACACATGAGGGGGGAGGGGGTTGTTATTCCACGTGTGGCGAGGTGGCGATGAGAATAGATAACGGCATCAGTGTGAATCTTATACATGTGTATATATGTATATGTCTGTGTGTGTGTATATATGTGTACATTGAGATGTATAGGTATGTATATTTACGTGCGTGGACGTGTATGTATATACATATGTATATGGGTGGGTTGGGCCATTCTTTTTTCTGTTTCCTTGAGCTACCTTGCTAACGTGGGAGAGAGTGACAAAGCATTCCTGCCTCTTGCACAGGGGTCCCGGGTTCGACCCTGGCCGTTGGAGGTTCGTATGTGATATAAATATATTGTATTTTAACTTTCTAAAAGGGGAAACAAGAGAAGGAGTCACGCGACGAGTGCTCATCTTCCCCGAAGGATCAGATTGGGGTGTCTAAATGTGTGTGGATGTAATCAAGATGAGAAAAAAGGAGAGATAGTTAGTATGTTTGAGGAAAGGAACCTGGATGTTTTGGCTCTGAGTGAAACGAGGCTAAAGGGTAAAGGGAAAGAGTGGTTTGGGAATGTCTTGGAAGTAAAGTCAGGGGTTAGTGAGAGGACAAGAGCAAGGGAAGGAGTAGCACTACTCCTGAATCAGGAGTTCTGGGAGTATGTGATAGAGTGTAAGAAAGTAAATTCTAGATTGATATGGGTAAAACTGAAAGTTGATGGAGAGAGATGGGTGATTATTGGTGCATATGCACCTGGGCATGAGAAGAAAGATCATGTGAGGCAAGGTTTTTGGGAGCAGCTGAATGAGTGTGTTAGTGGTTTTGATGCACAAGACCGGGTTATAGTGATGGGTGATTTGAATGCAAAGGTGAGTAATGTGGCAGTTGAGGGAATAATTGGTATACATGGAATGTTCAGTGTTGTAAATGGAAATGGTGAAGAGCTTGTAGATTTATGTGCTGAAAAAGGACTGGTGATTGGGAATAACTGGTTTAAAAAGCGAGATATACATAAGTATACATATGTAAGTAGGAGAGATGGCCAGAGAAACGTTATTGGATTACGTGTTAATTGATAGACGCACGAAAGAGAGACTTTTGGATGTTAATGTGCTGAGAGGTGCAACTGGAGGGATGTCTGATCATTATCTTGTGGAGTGGAAGGTGAAGATTTGTGGGGGTTTTCAGAAGAGAAGAGAGAATGTTTGGGAGAAGAGAGTGGTGAGAGCAAGTGAGCTTGGGAAGGAGACTTGTGTGAGGAAGTACCAGGAGAGACTGAGTACAGAATGGGAAAAGGTGAGAGAAAGGAGGTAAGGGGAGTGGGGGAGCAATGGGATCTATTTAGGGAAGCAGTGATGGCTTTCGCAAAAGATGCTTGTGGTATGAGAAGCGTGGGATTTGGGTTGATTAGAAAAGGTAGTGAGTGGTGGAATGAAGAAGTAAGATTATTATTGAAAGAGAAGAGAGAGGCATTTGGACGATTTTTGCAGGGAAAAAATGCAAATGAGTGGGAGATGTATGAAAGAAAGAGACAGGAGTGTCAAGAGAAAGGTGCAAGAGGTGAAAAAGAGGGCAAATGAGAGTTGGGGTGAGAGAGTATCATTAAATTTCAGGGACAATAAAAAGATGTTTTGGAAGGAAATAAATAAAGTGCGTAAGACAAGGGAGCAAATGGGAACTTCAGTGAAGGCCGCAAATGGGGAGGTGAAAACAAGTAGTGGTGATGTGAGAAGGAGATGGAGTGAGTATTTTGAAGGTTTCTTGAATGTGTTTGATGATAGAGTGGCAGATATAGGGTGTTTTGGTCGAGGTGGTGTGCAAAGCGAGAGGGTTAGGGAAAATGATTTGGTAAATAGAGAAGAGGTAGTAAAAGGTTTACGGAAGATGAGAGCCGGCAAAGCAGCAGGTTTGGATGGTATTGCAGTGGAATTTATTCAAAAAGGGGGTGACTGTATTGTTGACTGGTTGGTAAGGTTATTTAATGTATGTATGATTCATGGTGAAGTGCCTGATGATTGGCGAAATGCTTGCATAGTGCCATTGTACAAAGGCAAAGGGGATAAGAGTGAGTGCTCAAATTACAGAGGTATAGGTTTGTTGAGTATTCCTGGTAAATTATATGGGAGGGTATTGATTGAGAGGGTGAAGGCGTGCACAGAGCATCAGATTGGGGAAGAGCAGTGTGGTTTCAGAAGTGGTAGAGGATGTGTGGATCAGGTGTTTGCTTTGAAGAATGTATGTGAGAAATACTTAGAAAAACGGATGGATTTGTATGTAGCATTTATGGATCTGGAGAAGGCATATGATAGAGTTGATAGAGATGCTCTGTGGAAGGTTTTAAGAATATATGGTGTAGGAGGCAAGTTGTTAGAAGTGAAAAGTTTTTATCGAGGATATAAGGCATGTTTACGTGTAGGAAGAGAGGAAAGTGTTTGGTTCTCAGTGAATGTAGGTTTGCGACAGGGGTGTGTGATGTCTCCATGGTTGTTTAACTTGTTTATGGATGGTGTTGTTAGGGAGGTGAATGCAAGAGTTTTGGAAAGAGGGCCAAGTATGCAGTCTGTTGTGGATGAGATAGCTTGTGAAGTGAGTCAGCTGTTGTTCGCTGATGAAGGAGCACTGGTGGCTGATTCATGTAAGAAACTGCAGAAGCTGGTGACTGAGTTTGGTAAAGTGTGTGAAAGAAGAAAGTTAAGAGTAAATGTGAAGAAGAGCAAGGTTATTAGGTACAGTAGGGTTGAGGGTCAAGTCAATTGGGAGATAAGTTTGAATGGAGAAAAACTGGAGGAAGTAAAGTGCTTTAGAGATCTGGGAGTGGATCTGGCAGCGGATGTAACCATGGAAGCGGAAGTGAATCATAGGGTGGGGAAGGGGGCGAAAATTCTGGGAGAATTGAAGAATGTTTGGAAGTCGAGAACATTATCTCGGAAAGCAAAAATGGGTATGTTTGAAGGAATAGTGGTTCCAACAATGTTGTATGGTTGCGAGGCGTGGGCTATGGAGGGTGGATGTACTAGAAATGAGATGTTTGAGGACAATATGTGGTGTGAGGTGGTTTGATCGAGTAAGTAATGTAAGGGTGAGAGAGATGTGTGGAAATAAAAAAAAGTGTGGTTGAGAGAGTAGGAGAGGGTGTTTTGAAATGGTTTGGTCACATGGAGAGAATGAGTGGGGAAAGATTGACCAAGAGGACATATTTGTCAGAGGTGGAAGGAACGATGAGAAGTAAGAGACTAAATTGGAGGTGAAAAGATGGAGTTCAAAAGATTTTGAGTGATCGGTTCCTGAACATGCAGGAGGGTGAAAGGCGTGCAAGGAATAGAGTGAATTGGAACGATATGGTATACCGGGGTCGACATGCTGTCAACGGATTGAACCAGATCAACGAATGGGGCCTTTGGTGTCTTTCCTAGCGCTACCTCGCACACATGAGTGGGGAGGGGGTGGTTATTCCATATATGGCGAGGTGGCGATGGGAACAAACAAAGGCAGACAGTATGAATTTTTTACATGTGTATATATGTATATGTCTTTGTGTGTATATATATGTGTACATTGAGATGTATAGGAATGTATATTTGCGTGTGTGGACGTGTATGTATATACATATGTATGTGGGCGGGTTGGGCCATTCTTTCGTCTGTTTCCTTGTGCTACCTCGCTAACGCGGGAGACAGCGACAAAGCAAAATAAATATATAAATATATATATATATATATATATATATATATATATATATATATATTATATATATATATATATATACTATATATATATATATAAATATATATATATATATATTGGTTGTGGAAAGATGAAGTGAAAAAGATTTTGAGTGATTGGGTCCTGAACATGCAAGAGGGTGAAGGGCGTGCAAGGAATATAGTGAATTGGAACGAATTTGTATACCGGGGTCGACGTGCTGTCAGTGGATTGAACCAGGCATGTGAGGCGTCTGGGATAAACCATGGATAGTTTTATGGGACCTGGATGTCGAAAGGGAGCTGTGGTTTCAGTGCATTATTCCTAGTGCTAACTCCCGCACATGCGTGGGGGAGGGGGTTGTCATTTCATGTGTGGCGGGGTGGGGACGGGAATGAATAAGGGAAGAGAGTATGAATTATGTCCATGTGTATACATATATATGTCTGTGTGTGTATATATATGTACACGTTGAGATGTATAGGTATGTCTATGTGTGTGGTTGGACGTGTATGTATATACATGTGTATATTGGTGGGTTGGGCCATTTTTTCGTCTGTTTCCTTGCGCTACCTCGCTAACGCGGGAGACAAAGTATAATAGATAAATAAGAAAAAAACATTTTATTTCTTTGTCGCTGTCTCCCGCGTTAGCGAGGTAGCGCAAGGAAACAGACGAAAGAATGGAACAACCCACCCACATTCACATGTATATACATACACGTCCACACACGCAAATATACAAACCTATACATCTCAACGTATACATGTATACACACACACAGACATATACATATATACACGTGTATCTAATTCATTCTTTCTGCCTTTATTCATTCTCATCGCCACCCCGCCAAACATGAAATAACAACCCCCTCCTCCCTCATGTGTGCGAGGTAGTGCTAGGAAAAGACAACAAATGCCCCATTTGTTCACACTCAGTCTCTAGCTGTCATGTAATGATGTACCGAAACCACAGCTCAATTTCCACATCCAGGCCCCACAGAACATTCCATGGTTTACCCCAGACGCTTTACATGCACTGGTTCAATCCATTGACAGCACGACGTCCCCGGTATACCACATCGTTCCAATTCAATCTATTCCTTGCACGCCTTTCACCCTCCTGCATGTTCAGGCCCCGATCACTCAAAATCTTTTTCACTCCATCTTTCCACCTCCAATTTGGTCTCCCATTTCTCCTGGTTCCCTCCACCTCTGACCCATATATCCTATCGGTCAATCTTTCCTCACTCATTCTTTCCATGTGACCGAGCCATTTCAAAACACCCTCTCCTGCTCTCTCAACCACACTCTTTTTATTACCACACATCTCTCTTACCCTATTATTACTTACTCGATCAAACCACCTCACACCCCATATTGTCCTTAAACATCTCATTTCTAGTATATCCACCCTAATGCGCACAACTCTATCCATAGCCCACGCCTCGCAACCATAGAGCATTGTTGAACCACTATTCCTTCAAATATACACATTTTTGCTTTCCAAGATAATGTTCTCGACTTCCACACATTTATCAACGCCCTGAGAACTTTCGCCCCCTCCCCCACCCTATGATTCCCTTCTGCTTCCATGGTTCCATCCGCTGCCTAAGCCACTCCCAGTTATCTAAATCACTTCACTTCCTACAGTTTTTCTCCATTCAAACTTACCTCCCAATTGACTTGACCCTCAACCCTACTGTAACTTATAACCTTGCCCTTATTCACATTTACTCTCAACTTTTTTCTCTTACACACTTTACCAAACTCAGTCACCAACTTCTGCAGTTTCTCACATGAATCAGCCACCATCACTGTATCATCAGCGAACAACAAGTGACTCACTATCCACGCTCTCTGATCCACAACAAGCTGCATACTTGCCCCTCTTTCCAAAACTCTTGCATTCACCTCCCTAACAACCACATCCGTAAACAAATTAAACAACCATGGAAACATCATACACCCCTGCCGCAAACCTACATTCACTGAGAACCAATCACTTTCCTCTCTTCCTACACGTACACATGCCTTATATCATCGATAAAAACTTTTCACTGCTTCTAACAACCTGTCTCCCTCGCCATATATTCTTAATACCTTCCACAGAACATCTCTATCAACTCTATCATATGCCTTGTTATGCGAGGTTATTAGGTACAGTAGGGTTGAGGGTCAAGTCAATTGTGAGGTAAGTTTGAATGGAGAAAAAACGGAGGAAGTGAAGTGTTTTATATATCTTGGAATGGATCTGGCAGCGGATGGAACCATGGAAGCGGAAGTGAATCATGGGGTGAGGGAGGGGGCGAGAATTCTGGGAGCCTTGAAGAATGTTTGGAAGTCGAGAACATTATCACGGAAATGAAAGATGGGTATGTTTGAAGGAATAGTGGTTCCAACAATGTTGCATGGCTGCGAGGCGTGGGCTATGGCTAGAGTTGTGCGCACAAGAGTGGGTGTGCTGGAAATGAGATGTTTGAGGACAATATTTGCTGTGAGGTGGTTTGTTCGAGTAAGTAATGTAAGGGTAAGAGAGATATATGGAAATAAAAAGAGTGGTTGAGAGAGCAGAAGAGGGTGTTTTGAAATGGTTTGGTCACATGGAGAGAATGAGTGAGGAAAGATTGACGAAGAGGATATATGTGTCATAGGTGGAGGGAGCGAGGAGAAGTGGGAGACCAAATTGGAGGTGGAAAGATTGGGTGAAAAAGATTTTGAGTGATCATGGCCTAAACATGTAGGAGGGTGAAAGGCGTGCAAGGAATAGAGTGAATTGGAACGATGTGGTATACCGGGGTCGACGTGCTGTCAATTGATTGAACCAGGGCATGTGAAGCATCTGGGGTAAACCATGGAAAGTTCTGTGGTGCCTTGATGTGGAAAGGGAGCTGTGGTTTCGGTGTATGATTAAATGACAGCTAGAGATTGAGTGTGAACGAATGGGGCCTTTGTTGTCTTTTTCTAACGCTACCTCGCACACATGAGGGGGGATGGGGGTTGTTATTCCATGTGTGACGAGGTGACGATTGGAATAAATAAAGGCAGATAGTATGAATTATGTACATGTGTATATATGTATATGTCTGTGTGTGTACATTAAGATGTATAGGTATGTATATTTGTGTGGGTGGACGTGTATGTATATACATGTGTATGTGGGTGGGTTGAGCCATTTCTTTCTTCTGTTTCCTTGCGCTACCTCGTTAAGGCAGGAGTCAGCGACAAAGCAAAATGAATAATAAAATAGATAGATAAATTTGTATATATATATATATATATATATATATATATATATATATATATATATATATATTTTTTTTTTTCAAACTATTCGCCATTTCCCGCGTTAGCGAGGTAGCGTTAAGAACAGAGGACAGGGCCTTTTTTGGAATATCCTCACCTGGCCCCCTCTGTTCCTTCTTTTGGAAAATTAAAAAAAAAAAACGAGAGGGGAGGATTTCCAGCCGCCCGCTCCCTCCCCTTTTAGTCGCCTTCTACGACACGCAGGGAATACGTGGGAAGTATTCTTAATCCCCTATCCCCAGGGATAACATATATATATATATATATATATATATATATATATATATATATATATATATATATATATATATATATATATATATATATATATATATATATTTAAATATATATATATATATATATATATATATATATATATATATATATATATATATATATATATATATATATATATATATATCACCCCTTTCTTAATAAATTCCACTGCAATACCATCCAAACCTGCTGCCTTGCCGGCTTTCATCTTCCGCAAAGCTTTTACTACCTCTTCTCTGTTTACCAAATCATTTTCCCTAACCCTCTCACTTTGCACACCACCTCGACCAAAACACCCTATATCTGCCACTCTGTCATCAGACACATTCATCAAACCTTCAAAATACTCATTCCATCTCCTTCTCACATCACCGCTACTTGTTATCACCTCCCCATTTACGCCCTTCACTGAAGTTCCCATTTGCTCCCTTGTCTTACGCACCCTATTTACCTCCTTCCAGAACATCTTTTTATTCTCCCTAAAATTTACTGATAGTCTCTCACCGCAACTCTCATTTGCCCTTTTTTTCACCTCTTGCACCTTTCTCTTGACCTCCTGTCTCTTTCTTTTATACTTCTCCCACTCAATTGCATTTTTTCCCTGCAAAAATCGTCCAAATGCCTCTCTCTTCTCTTTCACTAATACTCTTACTTCTTCATCCCACCACACACTACCCTTTCTAAACAGTCCACCTCCCACTCTTCTCATGCCACAAGCATCTTTTGCGCAATCCATCACTGATTCCCTAAATACATCCCATTCCTCCCCGACTCCCCTTACTTCCATTGTTCTCACCTTTTTCCATTCTGTACACAGTCTCTCCTGGTACTTCCCCACACAGGTCTCCTTCCCAAGCTCACTTACTCTCACCACCTTCTTCACCCCAACATTCACTCCTCTTTTCTGAAAACCCATACTAATCTTCACCTTAGCCTCCACAAGATAATGATCAGACATCCCTCCAGTTGCACCTCTCAGCACATTAACATCCAAAAGTCTCTCTTTCGCACGCCTGTCAATTAACACGTAATCCAATAACGCTCTCTGGCCATCTCTCCTACTTACATAACTATACTTATGTATATCTCGCTTTTTAAACCAGGTATTCCCAATCATCAGTCCTTTTTCAGCACATAAATCTACAAGCTCTTCACCATTTCCATTTACAACACTGAACACCCCATGCATACCAATTATTCCCTCAACTGCCACATTACTCACCTTTGCATTCAAATCACCCATCACTATAACCCGGTCTCGTGCATCAAAACCGCTAACACACTCATTTAGCTGCTCCCAAAACACTTGCCTCTCATGATCTTTCTTCTCATGCCCAGGTGCATATGCACCAATAATCACCCACCTCTCTCCATCAACTTTCAATTTTACCCATATTAATCGAGAATTTACTTTCTTACATTCTATCACATACTCCCACAACTCCTGTTTCAGGAGTATTGCTACTCCTTCCCTTGCTCTTGTCCTCTCACTAACCCCTGACTTCACTCCCCAGACATTTCCAAATATATATATATATATATATATATATATATATATATATATATATATATATATATATATATATATATATATTTTTTTTTAATTTTTTTTTTTTTTTTTTTGCTTTGTCGCTGTCTCCCGCGTTTGCGAGGTAGCGCAAGGAAACAGACGAAATAAATATATATATATATATATGAAAAAGAGGGCAAATGAGAGTTGGGGTGAGAGAGTATCATTAGATTTTAGGGAGAATAAAAAGATGTTCTGGAAGGAGGTAAATAAAGTGCGTAAGACAAGGGAGCAAATGGGAACTTCAGTGAAGGGCGCAAATGGGGAGGTGATAACAAGAAGTGGTGATATGAGAAAGAGATGGAGTGAGTATTTTGAAGGTTTGTTGAATGTGTTTCATGATAGAGTGTCAGATATAGGGTGTTTTGGTCGAAGTGGTGTGCAAAGTGAGAGGGCTAGGGAAAATGATTTGGTAAACAGAGAAGAGGTAGTAAAAGCTTTGCGGAAGATGAAAGCCGGCAAGGCAGCGGGTTTGGATGGTATTGCAGTGGAATCTATTAAAAACGGGGGTGACTGTATTATTGACTGTTTGGTAAGGTTATTCAATGGATGTATGACTCATGGTGAGGTGTCTGAGGATTGGCGGAATGCGTGCATAGTGCCATTGTACAAAGGCAAAGGGGATAAGAGTGAGTGCTCAAATTTCAGAGGTATAAGTTTGTTGAGTATTCCTGCTAAATTGTATGGAAGGGTATTGATTGAGAGGGTGAAGGCATGTACAGAGTATCAGATTGGGGAAGGGCAGTGTGGTTTCAGAAGTGGTAGAGGATGTGTGGATCAGGTGTTTGCTTTGAAGAATGTATGTGAGAAATACTTAGAAAAGCAAATGGATTTGTATGTAGCATTTATGGATCTGGAGAAGGCATATGAGAGAGTTGATAGAGATGCTCCGTGGAAGGTATTAAGAATATATGGCGTGGGAGGCAAGTTGTTAGAAGCAGTGAAAAGTTTTTATCGAGGATGTAATTCATGTGTACGTGTAGGAAGAGAGGAAAGTGATTGGTTCTCAGTGAATGTAGGTTTGCGGCAGGGGTGTGTGATGTCTCCATGGTTGTTTAATTTGTTTATGGATGGGGTTGTTAGGGAGGTGAATGCAAGAGTTTTGGAAAGAGGGGCAAGTATGAAGTCCGTTGGGGATGAGAGAGCTTGGGAAGTGAGTCAGTTGTTGTTCGCTGATGATACAGCGCTGGTGGCTGATTCATGTGAGAAACTGCAGAAGCTGGTGACTGAGTTTGGTAAAGTGTGTGAAAGAAGAAAGTTAAGAGTAAATGTGAATAAGAGCAAGGTTATTAGGTACAGTAGGGTTGATGGTCAAGTCAATTGGGAGGTGAGTTTGAATGGAGAAAAACTGGAGGAAGTGAAGTGTTTTAGATATCTGGGAGTGGATCTGGCAGCGGATGGAACCATGGAAGCGGAAGTGGATCATAGGGTGGGGGAGGGGGCGAAAATTCTGGGAGCCTTGAAGAATGTGTGGAAGTCGAGAACATTATCTCGGAAAGCAAAAATGGGTATGTTTGAAGGAATAGTGGTTCCAACAATGTTGTATGGTTGCGAGGCGTGGGCTATGGATAGAGTTGTGCGCAGGAGGATGGATGTGCTGGAAATGAGATGTTTGAGGACAATGTGTGGTGTGAGGTGGTTTGATCGAGTAAGTAACGTAAGGGTAAGAGAGATGTGTGGAAATAAAAAGAGCGTGGTTGAGAGAGCAGAAGAGGGTGTTTTGAAATGGTTTGGGCACATGGAGAGAATGAGTGAGGAAAGATTGACCAAGAGGATATATGTGTCGGAGGTGGAGGGAACGATGAGAAGAGGGAGACCAAATTGGAGGTGGAAAGATGGAGTGAAAAAGATTTTGTGTGATCGGGGCCTGAACATGCAGGAGGGTGAAAGGAGGGCAAGGAATAGAGTGAATTGGAGCGATGTGGTATATCGGGGTTGACGTGCTGTCAGTGGATTGAATCAAGGCATTTGAAGCGTCTGGCGTAAACCATGGAAAGCTGTGTAGGTATGTATATTTGCGTGTGTGGACGTACGTATAACATGTGTGTGGGGTTGGGTTGGGCCATTTCTTTCGTCTGTTTCCTTGCGCTACCTCGCAAACTCGGGAGACAGCGACGAAGCAAAAAAAAAAAAAATATATATATATATATATATATATATATATATATATATATATATATATATATATATATATATATATATATACATATATATATATATATATATATATATATATATATATATATATATATATATATATATATATATATATATATATTTTATTTATTTTTTTTATTATACTTTGTCGCTGTCTCCCGCGTTTGCGAGTTAGCGCAAGGAAACAGACGAAAGAAATGGCCCAACCCCCCCCATACACATGTATATACATACGTCCACACACGCAAATATACATACCTACACAGCTTTCCATGGTTTACCCCAGACGCTTCACATGCCTTGATTCAATCCACTGACAGCACGTCAACCCCGGTATACCACATCGCTCCAATTCACTCTATTCCTTGCCCTCCTTTCACCCTCCTGCATGTTCAGGCCCCGATCACACAAAATCTTTTTCACTCCATCTTTCCACCTTCAATTTGGTCTCCCTCTTCTCCTCGTTCCCTCCACCTCTGACACATATATCCTCTTGGTCAATCTTTCCTCACTCATTCTCTCCATGTGACCAAACCACTTCAAAACACCCTCTTCTGCTCTCTCAACCACGCTCTTTTTATTTCCACACATCTCTCTTACCCTTACGTTACTCACTCGATCAAACCACCTCACACCATACATTGTCCTCAAACATCTCATTTCCAGCACATCCATCCTCCTGCGCACAACTCTATCCATAGCCCACGCCTCGCAACCATACAGCATTGTTGGAACCACTATTCCTTCAAACATACCCATTTTTGCTTTCCGAGATAATGTTCTCGTCTTCCACACATTCTTCAAGGCTCCCAGAATTTTCGCCTCCTCCCCCACCCTATGATCCACTTCCGCTTCCAAGGTTCCATCCGCTGCCAGATCCACTCCCAGATATCTAAAACACTTCCCTTCCTCCAGTTTTTCTCCATTCAAACTCACCTCCCAATTGACTTGACCCTCAACCCTACTGTACCTAATTACCTTGCTCTTATTCACATTTACTCTTAACTTTCTTCTTCCACACACTTTACCAAACTCAGTCACCAGCTTCTGCAGTTTCTCACATGAATCAGCCACCAGCGCTGTATCATCAGCGAACAACAACTGACTCACTTCCCAAGCTCTCTCATCCCCAACAGACTTCATACTTGCCCCTCTTTCCAAAACTCTTCCATTTACCTCCCTAACAACCCCAACCATAAACAAATTAAACAACCATGGAGACATCACACATCTCTGCCGCAAACCTACATTCACTGAGAACGAATCACTTTCCTCTCTTCCTACACGTACACATGAATTACATCCTCGATAAAAACTTTTCACTGCTTCTAACAACTTTCCTCCCACACCATATATTCTTAATACCTTCCACAAAGCATCTCTATCAACTCTATCATATGCCTTCTCCAGATCCATAAATGCTACATACAAGTCCATTTGCTTTTCTAAGTATTTCTCACATACATTCTTCAAAGCAAACACCTGATCCACACATCCTCTACCACTTCTGAAACCACACTGCTCTCCCCAATCTGATGCTCCGTACATGCCTTCACCCTCTCAATCAATACCCTCCCATATGATTTACCAGGAATACTGAACAAAGTTTTACCTCTGTAATTTGAGCACTCACTCTTATCCCCTTTGCCTTTGTACAATGGCACTATACACGCATTCCGCCAATCCTCAGGCACCTCACCATGAGTCATACATACATTAAATAACCTTACCAACCAGTCAACAATAGAGTCACCCCCTTTTTTAATAAATTCCACTGCAATACCATCCAAACCTGCTGCCTTGCCGGCTTTCATCTTCCGCAAAGCTTTCACTACCTCTTCTCTGTTTACCAAATCATTTTCCCTAACCCTCTCACTTTGCACACCACCTCGACCAAAACACCCTATATCTGCCACTCTATCATCAAACACATTCAACAAACCTTCAAAATACTCACTCCATCTCCTTCTCACATCACCACTACTTGTTATCACCTCCCCATTTGCCCCCTTCACTGAAGTTCCCATTTGCTCCCTTGTCTTACGCACTTTATTTACCTCCTTCCAGAACATCTTTTTATTCTCCCTAAAATTTAATGATACTCTCTCACCCTAACTCTCATTTGCCCTTTTTTTCACCTCTTGCACCTTTCTCTTGACCTCCTGTCTCTTTCTTTTATACATCTCCCATTCAATTGCAATTTTTCCCTGCAAAAATCGTCCAAATGCCTCTCTCTTCTCTTTCACTAATACTCTTACTTCTTCATCCCACCACTCACTACCCTTTCTAATCAACCCACCTCCCACTCTTCTCATGCCACAAGCATCTTTTGCGCAATCCATCACTGATTTCCTTTTTCTCACCTTTTTCCATTCTGTACTCAGTCTCTCCTGGTATTTCCTCACACAGGTCTCCTTCCCAAGCTCACTTACTCTCACCACCCTCTTCACCCCAACATTCACTCTTCTTTTCTGAAAACCCATACAAATCTTCACCTTAGCCTCCACAAGATAATGATCAGACATCCCTCCAGTTGCACCTCTCAGCACATTAACATCCAAAAGTCTCTCTTTCGCACGCCTGTCAATTAACACGTAATCCAATAACGCTCTCTAGCCATCTCTCCTACTTACATAAGTATACTTATGTATATCTCGCTTTTTAAACCAGGTATTCCCAATCATCAGTCCTTTTTCAGCACATAAATCTACAAGCTCTTCACCATTTCCATTTACAACACTGAACACCCCATATACCAATTATTCCCTCAACTGCCACATTACTCACCTTTGCATTCAAATCACCCATTACTATAACCCGGTCTCGTGCATCAAAACCACTAACACACTCATTCAGCTGCTCCCAAAACACTTGCCTCTCATGATCTTTCTTCTCATGCCCAGGTGCATATGCACCAATAATCACCCACCTCTCTCCATCAATTTTCAGTTTTACCAATATTAATCGAGAATTTACTTTCTTACACTCTATCACATACTCCCACAACTCCTGTTTCAGGAGTATTGCTACTCCTTCCCTTGCTCTTGTCCTCTCACTAACCCCTGAGTTTACTCCCCAGACATTCCCAAACCACTCTTCCCCTTTACCCTTGAGCTTCGTTTCACTCAGAGCCAAAACATCCAGGTTCCTTTCCTCAAACATACTACCTATCTCTCCTTTTTTCACATCTTGGTTACATCCACACACATTTAGGCACCCCACTCTGAGCCTTCGAGGAGGATGAGCAATCCCCGCGTGACTCCTTCTGTTTCCCATTTTAGAAAGTTAATACAAGGAGGGGAGGATTTCTGGCCCCCCGCTCCCGTCCCCTCTAGTCGCTTTCTACGACACGCGAGGAATACGTGGGAAGTATTCTTTCACCCCTATCCCCAGGGATGATATACATATATATATACATATACACATACACACAAATACACATACATACGCACATATACACACACGCACACATACATATATATACATATGAAAATGTAAGAAACAATTTAGAAAACTGAAACTTCTAGCTTGAAATGAATGAAAAAAAATGAATGTCACATAATGGTTCAACCTCTGGCTATGGAAAAAAGGAAATGTATAATTTATTTACACAAACGTCAATAGCAGTTCTCATCAATTTAACCACTGTATCAATAAGCTTGTATGAATATATATATATATATATGCATATATATATATATATATATATATATATATATATATATATATATATATATATATATATATATATATATATATATATATATATATATATATATATATATATATATGTACGTATGTATGTGGCATTCATGGATCTGGAGAACGCACAAGATAGAGTTGATAGAGATTCTCTGTGGAAGGTATTAAGAACTGCTATCCTTTTCACTCCTTGCATCTTTCTCTTGACCTCCTGCCTCTTCCTTTTATACATCTCCCAGTTATATGCACTGCTTTACTGCAAAAATCGTCCAAATGCCGCTATCTTCTATTTCACTAACAATGTTACTCTTTATCCCACCACTCACTACCCTTTCTAATATGCCCACGTCCCACCTTTCTCATGCCAAAAGCATCTTTTGCTCAAGCCATCACTGCTTCCCTAAATATATACCATTTCTTTTTCCTCTCCCGTTACGTCATATGCTCTCACCTTTTGCCTTTCTGTACTTAATTTCGTCTGGTACTTCCTAACATAACTCATTTACTCTCACCATTCTCTTCACCACAACATTCTCTCTTCTTTTCCGAAAACCTTTAGAATATCTTCATCTTCACCTCCACAAGATGATAATCAAACGTCCCTCCAACTACCACTCTCAGCACATTAACATCCATTATCCTTTCTTTTACCCACCTATCAAAAAACGCCTAATCCAATAATGCTCTATGGCCATCTCTCCTACTTACATACATATGCTTATGTATATATCTTTCTTTTAAGCCAGGTATTCCCAATCACCAGTCCTTTTTCAGAACACAAATCTACAAGCTCTTCTCCATTTCTATTTACAACACTGAACATCTCATGTACACCAATTATTCCCTCAACTGCCACATTATCCACCTTTGCATTCAAATCACCCATCACTATAGCCCGGTCTCATTTATCAAAGTTCCCAAGACACTCACTCAATTGTTCCCAAAATACTTGCCTCTCATGATCTTTCTTCTCATGAAGGCACCAAAAGTGACCCATCTCTCTCTATCCACATTCCGTTCCACCCATATCAATCCAGAGTTTACTTTCTTACACTATATGACATACTCAAACATCTCATACGTTTGGAGTAGAGCTACTCCTTACTTTGTTCTTGCCCTCTCACTAACCCCTGACTTTACTCTGAAGACATTCCCAACTCACTCTTCCCCTTAACCCTTGAGCTTCTTTTCACTCAGAGCCAAAATATCCAGGCTCCTTTCCTCAAACATACTGCATATATCTCCTTTTATCTCATCATGATTACATACACACACATTTTGACACCCAGTCTTAGCCTTCGAGGAGAATGAGCACTACCCGCATGAGTTCTTCTGTTCCTCATTTTCGAAAGTTAAAAAGACAAGAAGGGGTGGGTTTCTAAACTTTTGCTCCCGCCCCATTTATTCACCTTCTATGACACTTGGGGAATATGTGGGAAATGTATGACAGAGTTGATTGAGATGCTCTGTGTAAGGTATTAAGAGTGTATGGTGTGGGAGGTAAGTTGCTAGAAGCAGTGAAAAGTTTTTGTCGAGGATGCAAGCATTTGTACAAGTAGGAAGAGAGGAAAGTGATTGCTTCCCAGTGAATATCGGTTTGCGGCAGGGGTACGTGATGTCTCCAAAGTTCTTTAAATCTTTTTATGGATGGGGTTGTTAGGGAGGTGAATGCAAGAGTTTTGGAGAGAGGGACAAGTATGCAGTCTGTTGTGGATGAGAGGGCTTGGGAAGTAAGTTAGTTGTTGTTCGCTGATGATGGAGCGCTGGTAGCTGATTCGAGTGAAACACTGCAGATGTTTGTGACAGAGTTTGATAAAGTGTGTGAAAGAAGAAAGCTGAGAGTAAATGTGAAATAGAGCAAGGTTATTAGGTCCAGTAGGGTTGAGGGACAAGTAACTTGGCAGGTGGGTTTGAATGGAGAAAAGCTTGAGAAAGTGAAGAGTTTTAGATATCTGAGAGTGGATTTGGCAGCTGATAGAACCATGGAAGGAGAAATGAGTCACAGTGTGGGGGAGGGGTCGAAGGTTCTGGGAGCGTTGAAAAATGTGTTGAAGGCGAAAACTTTATCTCGGAAAGGAAAAATGGCTATGTTTGAAGGAATAGTGGTTCCAGCAATGTCATATGGTTGTGAGGCATGGGCTATAGATAGGGTTGTGCTGAGGAGGGAGGATGTGTTAGAAATGAGATGTCTGAGGACAATATGTGGTGTGAGGTTGTTTGATCGAGTAAATAATAAAAGGGTAAAAGAGATGTGCGGTAATAAAAAGACTGTGGTTGATAGAACAGAAGAGGCTGTATCAAAATGGTTTGGTAACATGGAGAGAATGAGTGAGGAGAGATTGACAAAGAGGATATATGTGTCAGAAGTGGAGGGAACGAGGAGAAGTGGGAGACGAAAATGGAGCTGAAAGCATGGAGTGAAAAAGATTTTCAGTGAACGGGGCCTGAACATAGACCTCCTGCCTCTTTCTTTTATATATCTCCCAGTTATATCCACTACTTCCCTGCAAAAATCGTCCAAACTCCTCTCTCTTTTATTTCACTAACAATCTTACTCTTTATCCCACCACTCACTACCCATTCTAATTTGCCCACCTCCCACCTTTCTCATGCTACAATCATTTTTTTGCGCAAGCCATCACTGCTTCCCTAAATACGTCCCATTTCTTGTCCACTCCCCTTACGTCATGTGCTCTCACCTTTTGCCTTTCTGCACTTAATCTTTTCTGGTACTTCCTAACAAAAGTCTCCTTTCCAAACTCATTTACTCTCACCACTCTCTTCACCTCAACATTCTCTCTCTCTTTTTTTCTGAAACCCTTTAGAATATCGTCATCTTCACCTCCACAAGATACTGATCAGACATCCCTCCAGCTACCACTCTCAGAACATTAACATCCAATATCCTTTCTTTTACCCACCTATCAAAAAACACGTAATCCAATAATGCTCTATGGCCATCTCTCCTTCATACATACATATGCTTATGTATATAAATCTCTTTTAAGCCAGGTATTCCCAATCACCAGTCCTTTCTCAGCACACAAATCTACAAGCTCTTCAACATTTCTATTTATAACACTGAACACCCCATGTACATCAATTATACCCTCAACTGCCACATTACCCACCTTTGCGTTCAAATCACCCATCACTATAGCCCAGTCCCATTTATCAAAGTTGCCAACACACTCACTCAGCTGTTCCCAAAATACTTGCCTCTCATGATCTTTCTTCTTAAGAACAGGTGCATAGGCACCAAAAATGACCCACCTCTCTCTATTCACTTTCAGTTCTACCCATATCAATCCAGAGTTTACTTTCTTACACTTTATGACATACTCAAACATTTCATGGTTTAGGAGTAGAACTGCTCCTTACTTTGTTCTTGCCCTCTCACTAACCCCTGACTTTACTCTAGACATTCCCAACCCACTCTTCCCCTTTTCCCTTGAGCTTCGTTACACTCAGAGCCAAAACATCTAGGTTCCTTTCCTCAAACATACTGCATATATCACTTTTATCTCATCATGGTTACATACGCACACATTTTGACACCCCAATCTTAGCCTTCGAGGAGGATGAGCACTACCCGCACGAGTCCTCTTCTGTTTCTCATTTTCGATAGTTGAATTGCTCTCGTCCCATTTATTCGCCTTCAATGACACTTGAGGAATACGTGGGAAATATATAATAGAGTTGATAGAGAGGCTCTGTGTACGGTACTTGGTGTGGTAAGTTGCTAGAAGCAGTGAAAAGGTTTTTTCGAGGATGTAAGCATTTGTACAAGTAGGAAGAGAGGAAAGTGATTGCTTCCCAGTGAATATCGGTTTGCAGGCAGGGGTGCGTGATGTCTCCAAGGTTGTTTAAATTCTTTATGAATGGAGTTGTTAGGGAGTTGAATACAAGAGTTTTGGAGACAGGGGCAAGTATGCAATCTGTTGTGGATGAAAGGGCTTGAGAAATAAGTTAGTTGTTGTTCGCTGATGATGGAGCGCTGGTGGCTGATTCGAGTGAAACACTGCAGATGTTTGCGATAGAGTCTGATAAAGTGTGTGAAAGAAGAAAGCTGAGAGTAAATTTGAAATAGAGAAAGGTTATTAGGTCCAGTAGGATAAAGGGACAAGTAAATTGGCAGGTGGGTCTAAATGTTGTACTTTCCTAGCGATACCTCGCGCGCACGCGGGGGGAGGGGGATGCCATTTTTATTTTTGGCTGAGTGGCGAGGAAAATGGATGAAGGCAGCATGTTAAAAATGTGCACGTGAATCTATGTATAAGTCTCTGTATGTATATGCAAGTATATTTTGAAAATTATAGGTATATATGTATTGCGTGTGTGGACGATTATGTACATAGAAGTGTATTTGGGTGGGTTGGGTCATTCTTTCGTCTGTTTCCTTGTGTTATCTCGCTGACGCGGGAAACAGTGTTTTATATATATATATATATATATATATATATATATATATATATATATATATATATATATATATATATATATATATTCTAAGTTCAACTGACTCATATGATACATATTCAGTATAAATGAAAAATTACACCATTTTAATTTTCCAAAAGAAGAAACAGAGAAGAGGGCCAGGTGAGGGTATTCCCTCAATGGCCCAGTGCTCTGTTCTTAATGCTACCTCGCTAATGCGGGAAAAGGCGAATAATTTGAAAGAAAAAGAAATATATATATATATATATATATATATATATATATATATATATATATATATATATATATATATGTATATATATATATTATATTTATATTATATCTTGCCTTGTCGCTGTCTCCCGCGTTTGCGAGGTAACGCAAAGAAACAGACGAAAGAAATGGCCCAACCCACCCTCATACACATGTATATACATACACGTCCACACAAGCAAATACACACACCTATACATCTCACTGTACACCTAAATACACACACACAGACACACACATATACACCCATGCACACAATTCAAACTGTCTACCTTTATTCATTCCCATCGCCACCCGCCACATATGGAATACCATCCCCCTCCCCCCTCATATGTGCGAGGTAGCGCTAGGAAAAAACATCAAGGGCCCCATTTGTTCACACTCAGTCTCTAGCTGTCATGCAATAATGCCCGAAACCACATCTCCCTTTCCAACATTCAGGCCCCACACTACTTTCCATGGTTTATCCCAGACGCTTCACATGCCCCGATTCAATCCATTGACAGCACGTCAACCCCGGTATACCACATCGATCCAATTTACTCTATTCCTTGCCCGCCTTTCACCCTCCTGCATGTTCAGGCCCCGATCACTCAAAATCTTCTCCTCGTTCCCTCCACCTCCGACATATATATCCTCTTGGTCAATCTTTCCTCACTCATTCTCCCCATGTGCCCAAACCATTTCAAAACACCCTCTTCTGCTCTTTCAACTAGGCTCTTTTTATTTCCAAACATCTCTCTTACCCTTACATTACTTACTCAATCAAACCACCTCACACCACACATTGTCCTCAAACATCTCATTTCCAGCACATCCACCCTCCTGCGCACAACTCTATCCATAGCCCACGCCTCGCAACAATACAACATTGTTGGAACGACTATTCCTTCAAACATACCCATTTTTGCTTTCCGAGATAATGTTCTCGACTTCCACACATTCTTTAAGGCTCCCAGGATTTTCGCCCCCTCCCTCAACCTATGATTCACTTGCGCTTCCATGTTTCCATCCACTGCCAGATCCACTCCCAGATATCTAAAACACTTTACTTCCTCCAGTTTTTCTCCATTCAAACTTACCTCCCAATTGACTTGACCCTCAACACTACTGTACCTAATAACCTTGCTCTTATTCACATTTACTCTTAACTTTCTTCTTTCACACACTTTACCAAACTCAGTCACAAGCTTCTGCAGTTTCTCACATGAATCAGCCACCAGCGCTGTATCATCAGCGAACAATAACTGACTCACTTCCCAAGCTCTCTCATTCACAACAGACTTCATACTTGCCCCTCTTTCCAAAACTCTTGCATTCACCTCCCTAACATATATATATATATATATATATATATATATATATATATATATATATATATATATATATATATATATATTTTTTTTTTTTTTATACTATTCGCCATTTCCCGCGATAGCGAGGTAGCGTTAAGAACAGAGGACTGGGCCTTTGAGGGAATATTCTCACCTGGTCCCCTTCTCTGTTCCTTCTTTTGGAAAATTTAAAAAAGAAGAAAAAAAAAAAAAAAAACGAGAGGGGAGGATTTCCAGCCCCCCGCTCCCTTCCCTTTTAGTCGCCTTCCACGACACGCAGGGAATACGTGGGAAGTATTCTTTCTCCCCTATCCCCAGGGATATATTCGGTCAATATATCCTCACATAATCTCTCCATATGTCCAAACCATTTCAACATACCCTCTTCTGCTCTCTCAACCACATTCTTTCTATTACCACACATCTTTCTTACCCTTTCATTACCTACTCAATCAAAACACCTCACACGAAATATTTCCCTCAAACATTTCATATCCAACACATCCACCCTTCTCCATACAACCCTATCTGTAGCTCATATCTTGCAACTATATAATATTGTTGGAATTACTATTCCTTCAAACATACCCATTTTTGCTCTGCGAATAATGTTTTCACTTTCCACACATTCCTCATCACTCCCAGAACCTTCACCCCCTCTCCCCAACCCTATGACTCACTTCTGCTTCCATTTTTCCATTAGCTGCAAAGTCCACTCCCAGATATCTAAAACACTTCACTTCCTCCAATTTTTCTCCATTTAGACTTACATCCCAAGTAACTTGTTCCTCAATCCTGCTGAACCTTACAACCATTCACTTATTCACAATTACCCTCAACTTTCCCCTTTCACACACTTCTCCAAATTCAGTCACCAACTTCTACAGTTTCTCAGTCAAATCAACCACCAGTGCTGTTTCATCGGCAAACAATAGCTGACTTACTTCCCTGGACCTATCATCCCCAACAGACAGCACTCTGGCCCCTCTCCAAAACTTTTGCATTTACCACCCTAACCACTCAATCCATAAGCCAGGTCCCCAGTATATCAACCAAACCCTAAGGAAGGATGAGCATCTGAGTTGACTGTGGACTGACTGCTGCAACCAGGATTCGAACTTATGCACTCGACTGGGTGGCCAGAGAATTCATTAAGGTCAGCAACACAACTTTCCATCCCACTCACTAGATGCCTGATATTTTCTGCTATTTAGTTTCAGTTCACAGGTGTTCCTTTAAGTTATCCCGTCAGCTTGTCTATAATTTTTCTCCCATTCTTTACATAACACCTTGACCACAGCACGAAATGACTAAAAGGTGTGGATAGCAATAAAGAACTGAGGGTCTAAAACTTAAGATTTTGAAGTATATATATATATATATATATATATATATATATATATATATATATATATATATATATATATATATATATATATTCTTATTCATTTATTTATTTTGCTTTATCGCTGTCTCCCGCGTTAGCGAGGTAGCGCAAGGAAACAGACGAAAGAATGGCCGAACCCGCCCACATACACATGTATATACATACCCGTCCACACACGCAAATATACATACCTATACATATCAATGTACACATATATATACACACACAGACATATACATATATACACATGTACATAATTCATACTGTCTGCCTTTAATTATTCCCATCGCCACCTCGTCAAACATGGAATAACAACTCCGTCCCCTCTCATGTGTGCGGTGTAACGCGGGAAAAAGACACCAAAGGCCCCATTCGTTCACACTCAGTCTCTAGCTGTCATGAAATAATGCACTGAAACCACAGCTCCCTTTCCATATCCAGGGCCCACAGAACTTTCCATGGTTTACCCCAGAAGCTTCACATGCCCTGGTTCAATCCATTGACAGCACGTCGACCCCGGTATACAACATCGTTCGAATTCACTCTATTCCTTGCACTCCTTTCACCCTCCTGCATGTTCAGGCCCCGATCACTCAAAATCTTTTTCACTCAATCGTTCCACCTCCAATTTGGTCTCCCACTTCTCCTCGTTCCCTCCACCTCTGACACATATATCCTCTTGGTCAATCCTTCCTCACTCATTCTCCCATGTGACCAAACCATTTCAAAACACCCTCTTCTGCTCTCTCAACCACACACTTTTTATTTCCACACATCACTCTTACCCTTACATTACTTACTCGATCAAACCACCTCACACCATATATTGTCCTCAAACATCTCATTTCCAGCACATCCACCATCCTGCGCACAACTCTATCCATAACCCACGCCTCGCAACCATACAATATTGTTGGAACCACTATTCCTTCAAACATACCCATTTTTGCTTTCCGAGATAATATTCTCGACTTCCAAACATTCTTCCAGGCTCCCAGAAATTTCGCCCCCTCCCCCACCCTATGATTCACTTCCACTTCCATGGCTTGCTATTATTCACATTTACTCTTAACTTTCTTCTTTCACACACTTTACCAAACTCATTCACCAGCTTCTGCAGTTTCTTACAGAAATCAGCCACCAGTGCTGTATCATCAGCGAACAACAACTGACTCATTTCACAAGCTCTCTCATCCACAACAGACTGCATACTTGCCCATCTTTCCAAAACTATATTCACTGAAAACCAATCACTTTCCTCTCTTCCTACACGTACACACGCCTTACATCCTCGATAAAAACTTTTCACTGCTTCTAACAACTTGCCTCCCACACCATATATTCTTAAAACCTTCCACAGAGCATCTCTATCAACTCTATCATATGCCTTCTCCAGATCCATAAATGCTACATACAAACCCATTTGTTTTTCTAAGTATTTCTCGCATACATTCTTCAAAGCAAACACCTGATCCACACATCCTCTATCACTTCTGAAACCACACTGCTCTTCCCCAATCTGATGCTCTGTACATGCCTTCACACTCTCAATCAATACCCTCCCATATAATTTACCAGGAATACCCAACAAACTTATACCTCTGTAATTTGAGCACTCACTCTTATCCCCTTTGCCTTTGTACAATGGCACTATGCAAGCATTCCGTCAATCCTCAGGCGCCTCACCATGAATCATACATACATTAAATAACCTTACCAACCAGTCAACAATACAGTCACCCCCGTTTTTAATAAATTCCACTGCAATACCATCTAAACCTGCTGCCTTGCCGGCTTTCATCTTCCGTAAAGCTTTTACTACCTCTTCTCTATTTACCAAATCATTTTCCCTAACCCACTCACTTTGCACACCACTTCGACCAAAACATCCTATATCTGCCACTCTATCATCAAACACATTCAAGAAACCTTCAAAATACTCACTCCATCTCCTTCTCACATCACCACTACTTGTTATCACCTCCCCATTTGCCTCCTTCACTGAAGTTCCCATTTGCTCCCTTGTCTTACGCACTTTATTTACCTCTTTCCAAAAGATCTTTTTGTTCTCCCAAAAATTAATGATTCTCTCTCACCCCAAATCTCATTTGCCCTCTTTTTCACCTCTTGCACCTTTTTCTTGACCTCCTACCTTTTTCTTTTATACCTCTCCCATTCATTTGCATTTTTTCCGTGCAAGAATCGTCCAAATGCCTCTCTCCTCTCTTTCACTAATAATCTTACTTCTTCATCCCACCACTCACTACCTTTTCTAATCAACCCACCTCCCACTCTTCTCATGCCACAAGCATCTTTTGCGCAAGCCATCACTGCTTCCCTAAATACATCCGATTCCTCCCCCACTCCCCTTACATCCTTTCTTCTCACCTTTTTCCATTCTGCACTCAATATCTCATGGTACTTCCTCACACAAGTCTTGGAAGCTCACTTACTCTCACCAATCTCTTCAGCACAACATTCTCTCTTCTTTTCTGAAAACTCCCACAAATCTTCACCTTCGCTTCCACAAGATAATGATCAGACATCCCTCCAGTTGCACCTCTCAGCATATTAACGTCCAAAAGTCTCTCTTTAGTGCGTCTATCAATTAACACGTAATCCAATAACGCTCTCTGGCCATCTTTCCTACTTACATACGTATACTTATGTATATCTCGCTTTTTAAACCAGATATTCCATATCACCAATCCTTTTTCACCAAAAAAATATACAAGCTTTTCACCATTTCCATTTACAACACTGAACACCCCATGTATACCAATTAATCCCTCAATTGCCACATTACTCACCTTTGCATTCAAATCACCCATCACTATAACCCGGTCTCGTGCATCAAAACCACTAACACACTCATTCAGCTGCTCCTAAAACACTTGCCTCTCATGATCTTTCTTCTCATGCCCAGGTGCATATTCACCAATAATCACCCATCTCTCTCCATTAACTTTCAGTTTTACCCATATCAATATATAATTTACTTTCTTACACTCATATACTCCCACAACTCATGATTCAGGAGTAGTGCTACTCCTTCCCTTGCTCTTGTCCTCTCACTAACCCCTGACTCTACTCCCAAGACATTCCCAAACCACTGTTCCCCTTTCCCCTTGAGCTTCGTTTCACTCAGAGCCAAAACACCCAGGTTCCTTTCCTCAAACATACTACCTATCTCTCCTTTTTTCTCAACTTGGTTACATCCACACACATTTAGACACCCCATTCTGAGCCTTCGAGCAGGATGAGCACTCCTAGCGTGAGTCCTCCTGTTTCCCCCTTTAGAAAGTTAAAATACAAGGAGGGGAGGGTTTCTGGCCCCCCGCTCCCGTCCCCTCTAGTCGCCTTCTACGACACGTGAGGAATGTGTGGAAAGTATTCTTTCTCCCCTATCCCCAGGGATAGGGGAGACGTGTGTGGACGTGTGTGGACGTATATATATACATGTGTATGGGGTGGGTTGGGCCATTTCTTTCGTCTGTTTCCTTGCTACCTCGCAAACGCGGGAGACAGCGAAAAAAAAAAAAAAAAAAAAAAAAAAAAAAAAAATATATATATATATATATATATATATATATATATATATATATAAATATATATATATATATAAATAAATATATATATATATATATATATATATATATATATATATATATTTTTTTTTTTTTTTTTTTTTTTTGCTTTGTCGCTGTCTCCCGCGTTTGCGAGGTAGCAAGGAAACAGACGAAAGAAATGGCCCAACCCACCCCATACACATGTATATACATACGTCCACACACGCAAATATACATACCTACACAGCTTTCCGTGGTTTACCCCAGACGCTTCACATGCCTTGATTCAATCCACTGACAGCACGTCAACCCCGGTATACCACATCGCTCCAATTCTCTCTATTCCTTGCCCTCCTTTCACCCTCCTGCATGTTCAGGCCCCGATCACACAAAATCTTTTTCACTCCATCTTTCCACCTCCAATTTGGTCTCCCTCTTCTTCTCGTTCCCTCCACCTCCGACACATATATCCTCTTGGTCAATCTTTCCTCACTCATTCTCTCCATGTGACCAAACCATTTCAAAACACCCTCTTCTGCTCTCTCAACCACGCTCTTTTTATTTCCACACATCTCTCTTACCCTTACGTTACTTACTCGATCAAACCACCGCACACCACACATTGTCCTCAAACATCTCATTTCCAGCACATCCATCCTCCTGCGCACAACTCTATCCATAGTCCACGCCTCGCAACCATACAACATTGTTGGAAACACTATTCCTTCAAACATGCCCATTTTTGCTTTCCGAGATAATGTTCTCGACTTCCACACATTCTTCAAGGTTCCAAGAATTTTCGCCCCCTCCCCCACCCTATGATCCACTTCCGCTTCCATGTTTCCATCCGCTGCCAGATCCACTCCCAGATATCTAAAACACTTTACTTCCTCCAGTTTTTCTCCATTCAAACTCACCTCCCAATTGACTTGACCCTCAACCCTACTGTACCTAATAACCTTGCTCTTATTCACATTTACTCTTAACTTTCTTCTTTCACACACTTTACCAAACTCAGTCACCAGCTTCTGCAGTTTCTCACATGAATCAGCCACCAGCGCTGTATCATCAGCGAACAACAACTGACTCACTTCCCAAGCTCTCTCATCCCCAACAGACTTCATCCTTGCGGCAGGGGTGTGTGATGTCCCCATGGTTGTTTAATTTGTTTATTGATTGGGTTGTTAGGGAGGTGAATGCAAGAGTTTTAGAAAGAGGGGCAAGTATGAAGTCTGTTGTGGATGAGAGAGCTTGGGAAGTGAGTCAGTTGTTGTTCGCTGATGATACAGCGCTGGTGGCTGATTCATGTGAGAAACTGCAGAAGCTGGTGACTGAGTTTGGTGAAGTGTGTGAAAGAAGAAAGTTAAGAGTAAATGTGAATAAGAGCAAGGTTATTAGGTACAGTAGGGTTGAGGGTCAAGTCAATTGGGAGGTAAGTTTGAATGAAGAAAAAGTGGAGGAAGTAAAGTGTTTTAGATATCTGGGAGTGGATCTGGCAGCGGATGGAACCATGGAAGCGGATGTGAATCATAGGGTGGGGAAGGGGGCGAAAATCCTGGGAGCCTTGAAGAATGTGTGGAAGTCGAGAACATTATCTTGGAAAGCTAAAATGGGTATGTTTGAAGGAATAGTGGTTCCAACAATGCTGTATGGTTGCGAGGCGTGGGCTATGGATAGAGTTGTGCGCAGGAGGTTGGATGTGCTGGAAATGAGATGTTTGAGGACAATATGTGGTGTGAGTTGGTTTGATCGAGTAAGTAATGTAAGGGTAAGAGAGATGTGTGGAAATAAAAAGAGCGTGGTCGAAAGGGCAGAAGAGGGTGTTTTGAAGTGGTTTGGGTACATGGAGAGAATGAGTGAGGAAAGATTGACCAAGAGTATA
The DNA here is from genome assembly GCF_036320965.1 of Panulirus ornatus. Lineage (NCBI taxonomy): Eukaryota > Metazoa > Arthropoda > Malacostraca > Decapoda > Palinuridae > Panulirus > Panulirus ornatus. The sequence goes on from NC_092225.1 coordinate 37,812,137, forward strand.
TATGTCGAGGAGAAGTGGGAGACCAAATTGGAGGTGGAAAGATGGAGTGAAAAAGATTCTGTGTGATCGGGGCCTGAACATGCAGGAGGGTGAAAAGAGGGCAAGGAATAGAGTGAATTGGATGGATGTGGTATACCGGGGTTGACGTGCTATCAGTGGATTGAATCAGAGCATGTGAAGCGTCTTGGGTAAAGCATGGAAAGTTGTGTGGGGCCTGGATTTGGAAAGGGAGCTGTGGTTTCGGGCATTATTTTACCTGACAGCTAGAGACTGAGTGTGAACGAATGGGGCCTTTATTGTCTTTTCCTAGTGCTACCTCGCACACATGAGGGGGGAGGGGAATGGTGTTCCCTGTGAGGCGAGGTGGCGATGGGAGTGAATGGGGGCAGACAGTGTGAATTGTGTGCATTGGTATATATGTATGTGTCTGTGTGTGTATATATATGTGTACATTGAGATGTATAGGTATGTATATTTGCGTATTAGGACGTGTATGTATATACATTGTGTATGGGGGTGGGTTGGGCCATTTCTTTCGTCTGTTTCCTTGCGCTACCTCGCAAACGTGGGAGACAGCAACAAAGCAAAATAAAAAAAAATGATATATATTCATTTATTTATCTATTTATTATTCTATTTATTTATTTTGCTTTGTCGCTGTCTCCCGCATTAGCAAGGTAGAGCAAGGAAACAGACGAAAGAATGTCCCAACCCACCAACATACCCATGTATATACATACACGTCCACACACGCAAATATACATAGCTATACATCTCAACGTTTACATATATATGCACACACAGACATATACATATATATACACATATACATAATTCATAATGTATGCCTTTATTCATTCCCACCGCCAGCCGGCCACACATGAAACGACAACCCCTCTTCCCTCACGTGTGCGAGGTAGCGCTAGGAAAAGACAACAATGGCCCCATTCGACCACTTTCAGTCTATAGCTGTCACGTAATAATGCACCGAAATCACAGCTCCCTTTCAACATCCAGGCCCCACAGAACTTTCCATGGTTTACCCCAGACGCTTCGCAGGCCCTGGTTCAATCCATTGACAGCACGTAGACCTGGTATACCACATCGTTCCAATTCACGATTCCTTGCACGCCTTTCACCCTCCTGCATGTTCAGGCACCGATCACTCAAAGTCTTTTTCAATCCATCTTTCCACATAAAATTTGGTCTCCCACTTCTCCACGTTCCCTCCACCTCAGACACATATATCCTCTTCGTCAATCTTTCCGCACTCATTCTCTCCATGTGACCTAAACACTTCAAAACACACTCTTCTGCTATCTCAACCACACTCTTTTTATTACCACACATCTCTCTTACCCTATTATTACTTACTCGATAAAACCACCTCACACCACATATTGTCCTCAAACATCTCATTTCCAGCACATCCACCCTCCTGCGCACACATCCATCCATAGCCCACGCCTCGCAACCATACAACATTGTTGGAACCACTATTCCTTCAAACATACCCATTTTTGCTTTCCAAGATAATGTTCTCGACTTCCATATATTCTTCAAGGCTCCCAGAACTTTCGCCCCTTCCACCATCCTATGATTCACTTCCGCTTCCATGGTTCCATTCGCTGCCAAATCCACTCCCAGACATCTAAAACACTTCACTTCCTCCAGTTTTTCTCAATTCAAACTTACCTCCCAATTGACTTGACCCTCAACCCTACTGTACCTAATAACCTTGCTCTTATTCACATTTACTCTCAACTTTCTTCTATCACACACTTTGCCAAACTCAGTCACCGGCTTCTGCAGTTTCTCGCATGAATCAGCCACCAGCGCTGTATCATCAGCGAACAACAACTGACTCACTTCCCAAGCTCTCTCATCCACAACAGACTCCATACTTGCCCCTCTTTCCAAAACTCTTGCATTCACCTCCCTAACAACCCCATCCATAAACAAATTAAACAACCATAGAGACATCACACACCCCTACCGCAAACCTATATTCACTGAGAACCAATCACTTTCCTCTCTTCCTACACGTACACATGCCTTACATCCTCGATGAAGACTTTTCACTGCTTCTAACAACTTGCCTCCCATACCATATATTCTTAATACCTTCCACAGAGCATCTCTATCAACTCTATCATATGCCTTCTCAGATCCATAAATGCTACATGCAAATTCATTTGCTTTTCTAAGTATTTCTCACATACATTCTTCAAAGCAAACACCTGATACACACATCCTCTACCACTTCTGAAACCACACTGCTCCTCCCCATCTGATGCTCTGTACATGCCTTCACCCTCTCAATCAATATCCTCCTATATAATTTCCCAGGAATACTCAAGAAACTTTTACCTCTTTAATTTCAGCACTCACCTTTGTCCCCTTTGCCATTGTACAATGGTATTATGCAAGCATTTCGCCAATCCTCAGGCACCTCACCATGAATCATACGAACATTAAACAACCCTACCAACCAGTCAACAATACAGTCACGCCCTTTTTAAATAAATTCCACTGCAATACCATCCAAACCCTGCTGCCTTGCCGTCTTTCATCTTCCGCAAAGCTTTCACTACCTCCTCTCTGTTTACAAAACTAATTTTCCCTAACCCTCTCACTTTGCACACCACCTCGACCAAAGTACACTATATCTGCCACTCTATCATCAAACACATTCAACAAACCTTCAAAATACTCACTCCATCTGCTTCTCACATCACCACTACTTCTTATCACCTCCCCAGTAGCCCCCTTCGCTGAAGTTCCAATTTGTTCCCTTGTCTATCGCACTTTGTTTACCTCCTTCCAAAACATCTTTTTATTCTCCCTAAAATTTTTATGATACTCTCTTACTCCAACTCTCATTTTCCCTGTTTTTCACCTCTTACCCCTTTCTCCTGACCTCCTGCCTCTTTCTGGTGTACATCTCCCTCTCATTTTCATTATTTCTTTGCAAAAATCGTTCAAATGCCTCTCTCTTCACTTTCACTAATAATCTTACTTCTTCATCCCACCACTCACTATCCTTTCTAATCTGCCTACCTCCCACGCTTCTCATGCCACAAGCATCTTTTGCGCAAGCCATCACTGCTTCCCTAAATACATCCCATTCCTCCCCCACTCCCCTTACCTCCTTTGTTCTCACCTTTTTCCATTCTGTGCTCAGTCTCTCCTGGTACCTCTTCACACAAGTGCACTTCCCAAGCTCACTAACTCTCACATATCCCTTCATCCCAACATTCTCTCTTCTTTTCTGAAAACCTCTACAAATCTTCAACTTCGCCTCCACAAGATAATGATCAGACATCCCTCCAGTTGCACCTCTCAGCACATTAACATTCAAGAGTCTCTCTTTCGCAAGCATATCAATGAACACGTAATCCAATATCGCTCCCTGGCCACCTCTCCTTATTACATCCGTATACTTATGTATATCTCTCTATCTAAACCAGGTATTCCCAATAACCAGTCCTTTTTCAGCACATAAATCTACCCACTCTTCACCATTTCCATTTACAACACTAAACTCCCCATGTATACCAATTATTCTCTCAACTGCCATATTGATTACCTTTGCATTCAAATCACTCATAACTATAACCAGGTCTCGTGCATCAAGGAGGGATATATAGTACTAACCAATAACGCACTGATTCAGCTGCTCCCAACACACTTGCCTCTCATGATCTTTCTTCTCATGCCCAGGTGCGTATGCACCAATAATCATCCATCTTTCTCCATCAACTTTCAGTTTTACCCATATCAATCTAGAGTTTACTTTCTTACACCTTATCACATACTCTAACTACTCCTGTTTCAGGAGTAGTGCTACTCCTTCCCTTGCTTCCCTTGCTCTTGTCGTCTCACTAACTCCTGACTTTACTCACAAGACATTCCCAAGACATATATATATATATATATGTATATAAATATATATATATATATATATATATATATATATATATATATATATATATATATATATATATATATATATATATATATATATATATATATATGTACAGAGTTCAGATTGGGGAAGAGCAGTGTGGTTTCAGAAGTGGTAGAGGATGTGTGGATCAGGGGTTTGCTTTGAAGAATGTATGTGAGAAATACTTAGAAAAGCAAATGGATTTGTATGTAGCATTTATGGATCTGGAGAAGGCATATGATAGAGTTGATAGAGATGCTCTGTGGAAGGTATTTATAATATATGGTGTAGGAGGCAAGTTGTTAGAAGCAGTGAAAAGTTTTTATCGAGGTTGTAAGGCATGTGTACTTGTAGGAAGAGAGGAAAGTGATTGGTTCTCAGTGAATGTAGGTTTGCGGCAGGGGTGTGTGATGTCTCCATGGTTGTTTAATTTGTTTATGGATTGGGTTATTAGGGAGGTGAATGCAAGAGTTTTGGAAAGAGGGGCAAGTATGAAGTGTGTTGGGGATGAGAGAGCTTGGGAAGTGAGTCAGTTGTTGTTCGCTGATGATACAGCGCTGGTGGCTGATTCATGTGAGAAACTGCAGAAGCTGGTGACTGAGTTTGGTAAAGTGTGTGAAAGAAGAAAGTTAAGAGTAAATGTGAATAAGAGCAAGGTAGAGTAGGGTTGAGGGTCAAGTCAATTGGGAGGTAAGTTTGAATGGAGAAAAACTGGAGGAAGTAAAGTTTTTTAGATATCTGGGAGTGGATCTGGCAGCGGATGGAACCATGGAAGCGGAAGGGGATCATAGGGTGTGGGAGGGGGCGAAAATCCTGGGAGCCTTGAAGAATGTGTGGAAGTCGAGAACATTATATCTCAAAGCAAAAATGGGTATGTTTGAAGGAATAGTGGTTCCAACAATTTTTTATGGTTAGGAGGCGTGGGCTATGGATAGAGTTGTGCGCAGAAGGATGGATGTGCTTGAAATGAGATGTTTGAGGACAATGTGTGGTGTGAGTTGGTTTGATCGAGTAAGTAACGTAAGGGTAAGAGAGATGTGTGGGAATAAAACGAGCGTGGTTGAGAGAGCAGAAGAGGGTGTTTTGAAATGGTTTGGGCACATGGAGAGAATGAGTGAGGAAAGATTGACCAAGAGGATATATGTGTCGGAGGTGGAGGGAACGAGAAGTGGGAGACCAAATTGGAGGTGGAAAGATGGAGTGAAAAAGATTTTGTGTGATCGGGGCCTGAACATGCAGGAGGGTGAAAGGAGGGCAAGGAATAGAGTGAATTTTGATCGATGTGGTATACCGGTGTTGACGTGCTGTCAGTGGATTGAATCAGGGCATGTGAAGCGTCTTGGGTAAACCATGGAAAGCTGCGTAGGTATGTATATTTGCGTGTGTCGACGTGTATGTATATACATGTATATGGGGGTGGGTTGGGCCATTTCTTTCGTCTGTTTCCTTGCGCTACCTCGCAAACGCGGGAGACAGCGACAAAGCAAAAAAAAAAAAAATATATATATATATATATGTGTACATATGCATATGTTGAGATGTATAGGTATGTATATGGGCGTGTGTGGACATGTATATGTACCCATGTGTATGTGGGTGGGTTGGGCCAATCTTTCGTCTGTTTCCTTGCGCTACGTTGCTAACGCGGGAGGCAGCGACAAAGTGTAATGAAAGAAAGAAATATAGAAAGAAAAAAAAAAGATATATATATATATATATATATATATATTTTTTCTTTTTTTTCAAACTATTCGCCATTTCCCGCGTTAGCGAGGTAGCGTTAAGAATAGAGGACTGGGCCTTTTTTGGAATATCCTCACCTGGCCCCTTCTGTTCCTTCTTTTGGAAAATTAAAAAAAAAAACGAGAGGGGAGGATTTCCAGCCCCCCGCTCCCTCCCCTTTTAGTCGCCTTCTACGACACGCAGGGAATACGTGGGAAGTATTCTTAATCCCCTATCCCCAGGGATAATATATATATATATATATATATATATATATATATACATATATATATATATATATATTTTTTTTTTTTTTCGCTGTCTCCCGCGTTTGCGAGGTAGCGCAAGGAAACAGACGAAAGAAATGGCCCAACCCACCCCCATACACATGTATATACATACGTCCACACACGCAAATATATATACCTACACAGCTTTCCATGGTTTATCCCAGACGCTTCACATGCCCTGATTCAATCCACTGACAGCACGTCAACCCCGGTATACCACATCGATCCAATTCACTCTACTCCTTGCCCTCCTTTCACCCTCCTGCATGTTCAGGCCCCGATCACACAAAATCTTTTTCACTCCATCTTTCCACCTCCAATTTGGTCTCCCACTTCTCGTTCCCTCCACCTCCGACACATATATCCTCTTGGTCAATCTTTCCTCACTCATCCTCTCCATGTGCCCAAACCACTTCAAAACACCCTCTTCTGCTCTCTCAACCACGCTCTTTTTATTTCCACACATCTGTCTTACCCTTACGTTACTCACTCGATCAAACCACCTCACACCACACATTGTCCTCAAACATCTCATTTCCAGCACATCCATCCTCCTGCGCACAACTCTATCCATAGCCCACGCCTCGCAACCATACAACATTGTTGGAACCATTATTCCTTCAAACATACCCATTCTTGCTTTGCGAGATAATGTTCTCGACTTCCACACATTCTTCAAGGCCCCCAGAATTTTCGCCCCCTCCCCCACCCTATGATCCACTTCCGCTTCCATGGTTCCATCCGCTGCCAGATCCACTCCCAGATATCTAAAACACTTCACTTCCTCCAGTTTTTCTCCATTCAAACTCACCTCCCAATTGACTTGACCCTCAACCCTACTGTACCTAATAACCTTGCTCTTATTCACATTTACTCTTAAGTTTCTTCTTCCACACACTTTACCAGACTCAGTCACCAGCTTCTGCAGTTTCTCACATGAATCAGCCACCAGCGCTGTATCATCAGCGAACAACAACTGACTCACTTCCCAAGCTCTCTCATCCCCAACAGACTTCATACTTGCCCCTCTTTCCAAAACTCTTGCATTTACCTCCCTAACAACCCCATCCATAAACAAATTAAACAACCATGGAGACATCACACACCCCTGCCGCAAACATACATTCACTGAGAACCAATCACTTTTCTCTCTTCCTACACGTACACATGCCTTACATCCTCGATAAAAACTTTTCACTGCTTCTAACAACTTTCCTCCCACACCATATATTCTTAATACCTTCCACAGAGCATCTCTATCAACTCTATCATATGCCTTCTCCAGATCCATAAATGCTACATACAAATCCATTTGCTTTTCTAAGTATTTGTCACATACATTCTTCAAAGCAAACACCTGATCCACACATCCTCTACCACTTCTGAAACCACACTGCTCCTCCCCAATCTGATGCTCTGTACATGCGTTCACCCTCTCAATCAATACCCTCCCATATAATTTACCAGGAATACTCAACAAACTTATACCTCTGTAATTTGAGCATTCACTCTTATCCCCTTTGCCTTTGTACAATGGCACTATGCACGCATTCCGCCAATCCTCAGGCACCTCACCATGAGTCATACATACATTAAATAACCTTACCAACCAGTAAACAATACAGTCACCCCCTTTTTTACTAAATTCCACTGCAATACCATCCAAACCTGCTGCCTTGCCGGCTTTCATCTTCCGCAAAGGTTTCACTACCTCTTCTCTGTTTACCAAATCATTTTCCCTAACCCTCTCACTTTGCGCACCACCTCGACCAAAACACCCTATATCTGCCACTCTATCATCAAACACATTCAACAAACCTTCAAAATACTTACTCCATCTCCTTCTCACATCACCACTACTTGTTATCACCTCCCCATTTGCGCCCTTCACTGAAGTTCCCATTTGCTCCCTTGTCTTACGCACTTTATTTACCTCCTTCCAGAACATCTTTTTATTCTCCCTAAAATTTAATGATACTCTCTCACCCCAACTCTCATTTGCCCTTTTTTTCACCTCTTGCACCTTTCTCTTGACCTCCTGTCTCTTTCTTTTATACATCTCCCTCTCAATTGCATTTTTTCCCTGCAAAAATCGTCCAAATGCCTCTCTCTTCTCTTTCACTAATACTCTTACTTCTTCATCCCACCACTCACTACCATTTCTAATCAACCCACCTCCCACTCTTCTCATGCCACAAGCATCTTTTGCGCAATCCATCACTGATTCCCTAAATACATATATATATATATATATATATATATATATATATATATATATATATATATATATATATATATATATATATATATATATATATATATGTATATATATATATATATATATATATATATATATATATATATATATATATATATATATATATATATATATATATATATATTTTTTTTTTTTTTTTCTTTCTTTCTTTCTTTCTTTCATTATACTTTGTCGCAGTCTCCCGCGTTAGCAACGTAGAGCAAGGAAACAGACGAAAGATTGGCCCAACCCACCCACGTACACATTCTATATATATATACATGTCCACGCACAGACATATACGAATATACGCATGTACATAATTCATACTTTCTGCCCGTATTCATTCCCGTTGCCACCCCGCCACACAGAAAATAATTACCCCCTACCCCCGCATATGTGGGAGGCAGCACTAGAAAATGACACAATCGGTCACACTCAATCTCTACCTGTCATGTATAATGCACCGAAGCCACAGCTCCCTTTCCACATCCAAGCTTAACAAAAGTTTCCATGGTTTACCCCAGATGCTTCACATGCCCTGGTTCAATCCATAAACAGCACGTCGACCGCGGTATACCACATCGTCCCAATTCACTCTATTCCTTCCACGCCTTTCACCCTCCTGAATGTTCAGGCTCCTATCACTGAAAATTCTTTTCACTCCATCTTTCCATCTCCAATTTGGTCTCCTACTTCTCGTTTCCTCGACCTCTGACACATATATCCTCTTTGTCAATCTTTCCTCACTCAATCTGTCCATGTGACCAAACCATTTAAAAAAGCCCTCTTCTGCCCTCTCAACCACACTTTTTTTTATTACCGTACATTTCTCTGACCCTTTTATTACTTACTCCATCAAACCACCTCACACCACAAATTGTCTTCAAGTATCTCATTTCCAGCACATCTACCTTCCACCGCACTACTCTATCTCTATCCTACGTCTCGCAACCATATAACATTGTTGGATCCAGTATTCCTTCAAACATACTCATTTCTGCTTTCCAAGATAACGTTCTCAACTTCCACAGATTTTTCAACGCTCCCAGAACTTTCGCCCCGTCTCCCACCCTATGATTCACTTTCACTTCCATGTTTCCATACTCTGTGAAATCCACTCGCAAATATCTAAAACACTTCACTTCCTATAGTTTTTCCTCTTTCACACTTACCTTCCAATTGTCCCGTCCCTCAACCCAAATGTACCTAATAAACTTGCTCTTATTCACATTTACTCTCAGTTTTCTTTCACACACTTTACCAAAGTCAGTCACCAGCTTCTGTAGTTTCTGACCTGAATCAGCCACCAGCGCTGTATCATTAATGAACAATAAGTGACTCACCTTCCAAGCTCTCTCATCCACAACAGACTGCATACTTGCCCCGCTTTCCAAAACTCTTGCTTTTACCTCCCTAACAACCCTATCCATAAACAACTTAAACAACCGTGGAAACATCAGGCACCCCTGCCGCAAACCAACATTCTCTGAGAACCGATCGCTTTCCTCTCTTCCTACACGTACACATGCCTTACATCCTCCATAAAAAATTTTCACTGCCGCTATCAATTTGCCTCCCACACCATATATTTTTGATACCTTACACAGAGCATCTCTATCATCTCTACCATATACTATCTCCAGATCCATAAATGCTCCATACAATTCCATTTCCTTTTTTAAGTATCTTGCACATATATTCTTCAAAGCAAACACCCGAACCACACACCCTCTACCACTTCTGAAACCACACTGCTCTTTCCCAATCTGATGCTCTCTACATGCCTTCACCCTCTCAATCAATACCCTCCCATATAATTTCCGAGGAATACCCATTAAATGTATGTCTTTATAATTTGAGGTCTCACTTTTATACCCTTTGCCTTTGTACAATGGCACTATGCAAGCATTCCGCCAATCCTTAGTCACCTCACCATGAGTCATTTTTTTTTTTTTTTTTTGCTTTGTCGCTGTCTCCCGCGTTTGCGAGGTAGCGCAAGGAAACAGACGAAAGAAATGGCCCAACCCACCCCCATACACTTGTATATACATACGTCCACACACGCAAATACACATACCTACACAGCTTTCAATGGTTTACCCCAGACGCTTCACATGCCTTGATTCCATCCACTGACAGCACGTCAACCCCGGTATACCACATCGCTCCAATTCACTCTATTCCTTGCCCTCCTTTCACCCTCCTGCATGTTCAGGCCCCGATCACACAAAATCTTTTTCACTCCATCTTTCCACCTCCAATTTGGTCTCCCTCTTCTCCTCGTTCCCTCCACCTCCGACACATATATCCTCTTGGTCAATCTTTCCTCACTCATTCTCTCCATGTGACCAAACCATTTCAAAACACCCTCTTATGCTCTCTCAACCACGCTTTTTTTATTTCCACACATCTCTCTTTCCCTTACGTTACTTACTCGATCAAACCACCTCACACCACACATTGTCCTCAAACATCTCATTTCCAACACATCCATCCTCCTGCGCACAACTCTATCCATAGCCTACGCCTCGCAACCATACAACATTGTTGGAACCACTATTCCTTCAACATACCCATTTTTGCTTTCCGAGATAATGTTCTCGATTTCCACACATTCTTCAAGGCTCCCAGAATTATCGCCCCCTCCCCCACTCTATGATCCACTTCCGCTTCCATGGTTCCATCGGCTGCCAGATCCACTCCCAGATATCTAAAACACTTCACTTCCTCCAGTTTTTCTCCATTTAAACTCACCTCCCAATTGACTTGACCCTCAACCCTACTGTACCTAATAACCTTGCTCTTATTCACATTTACTCTTAACTTTCTTCTTTCACACACTTTACCAAACTCAGTCACCAGCTTCTGCAGTTTCTCACATGAATCAGCCACCAGCGCTGTATCATCAGCGAACAACAACTGACTCACTTCCCAAGCTCTCTCATCCCCAACAGACTTCATACTTGCTCCTCTTTCCAAAACTCTTGCATTCACCTCCCTAACAACCCCATCCATAAACAAATTAAACAACCATGGAGACATCACCCACCCCTGCCGCAAACCTACATTCACTGAGAACCAATCACTTTCCTCTCTTCCTACACGTACACATGCCTTACATCCTCGATAAAAACTTTTCACTGCTTCTAACAACTTTCCTCCCACACCATATATTCTTAATACCTTCCACAGAGCATCTCTATCAACTCTATCATATGCCTTCTCCAGATCCATAAATGCTACATACAAATCCATTTGCTTTTCTAAGTATTTCTCACATACATTCTTCAAAGCAAACACCTGATCCACACATCCTCTACCACTTCTGAAACCACACTGCTTTTCCCCAATCTGATGCTCTGTACATGCCTTCACCCTCTCAATCAATACCCTCCCATATAATTTACCAGGAATACTCAACAAATTTATACCTCTGTAATTTGAGCACTCACTCTTATCCCCTTTGCCTTTGTACAATGGCACTATGCACGCATTCCGCCAATCCGACCATGAGTCATACATACATCAAATAACCTTACAATCAGTCAACAGTACAGTTACCCACGTTTTTTAATAAATTCCACTGCAATATCCATCCAAACCCTCTGCCTTGCCGGTTTTCATCTTCCGCAAAGTTTTTACTACTTCTTCTCTGCTTACCAAATCATTCTCCCTAACCCTTTCACTTTACACACAACCTCGACAAAACACCCTTATCTGCCTCTCTATTATGAAACACATTCAACGAACCTTCAAAATACTCACTGCATCTCCTTCTCACATCACCACTACTTGTTATCGCTTCCCTATTAGCCCCCTTCACTGATGTTCCCATTTGTTCCCTTGTCTTACGCACTTTATTTACCTCCTTCCACAACTTTTTATTTTCCTAAATTTTGATTATTTTCTCTCACCCCAACTCTCATTTGCCCTCTTTTTCACCTCCTGCACCTTTCTCTTGACCTCCTGCCTCTTTCTTTTATACATCCCCTAGGTCATTTGCATTATTTTCCTGGAAAAATCGTCCAAATGCCTCCTTCATCTCTTTCAGTAATAATCTTACTTCTTCATCCCACCACTCACTACCCTTTATAATCTGCCCACCTCCCACTCTTCTCATGCCACAAGCATCTTTTGCGCAAGCCATCACTGCTTCCTTAAATAAATCCCATTCCTCCCCCACTCCCTTTACCTCCTTTGTTCCCATCTTTTTCCATTATGTACTCAGTCTCTACACAAGTCTCTTTCCCAAGCTCACTTGCTCACACCTCTTTCTTCACCCCAACATTCTCGCTCTATTCTGAAAAACTCTTTAAATCTTCACCTTCGCCTATACAAGATAGTGATCGGACATCCCTCCAGTTGCACCTTTGAGCACATTTACATCCAAAAGTCTCTTTCCCACGCTTATCAATTAACACATAATCCGATAACGCTCTATGGCCATCTCTCCTACTTACATACGTTTACTTATGTATATCTCTCTTTTTAAACCAGATATTCCCAATCATAAATCATAAATCATAAATCAGCACATAAAGCTACAAGCTCTTCACCATTTCC
>NC_092225.1:37825020-37847670 GCF_036320965.1 Panulirus ornatus
GTCTAAGCTACATTTTTTCCAATTTCACTATTTTCTTGTCAAAGCACAATGTATGAAAACTATCACTCCAGTAACACAACTATAAACATTTACTTCTCCTTTAAAAAAGTTCTGGGGAAGTCTGTCTCGATATATATATATATATATATATATATATATATATATATATATATATATATATATATATATATATATATATATATATATATCCATATATATATATATATATATATATATATATATATATATATATATATATATATATATATATATATATATATCCATATATATATATATATATATATATATATATATATATATATATATATATATATATATATATATATATATATTTTTTTTTTTTTTTTGCTTTGTCGCTGTCTCCCGCGTTTTCGAGTTAGCGCAAGGAAACAGACGAAAGAAATGGCCCAACCCACCCCCATACACATGTATATACATACATCCACACACGCAAATATACATACTTACACAGCTTTCCATGGTTTACCCCAGACGCTTCACATGCCCTGATTCAACCCACTGACAGCAGGTCAACCCCGGTATACCACATCGATCCAATTCATTCTATTTCTTGCCCTCCTTTTACCCTCCTGCTTGTTCAGGCCCCGATCACACAAAATCTTTTTCACTTCATCTTTCCACCTACAATTTGGTCTCCCACTTCTCCTCGTTCCCTCCACCTCCGACACATATATCCTCTTGGTCAATCTTTCCTCACTCGTTCTCTCCATGTGCCCAAACCATTTCAAAACACCCTCTTCTGCTCTCTCAACCACGCTCTTTTTATTTCCACACATCTCTCTTACCCTTACGTTACTTACTCGATCAAACCACCTCACACCACACATTGTCCTCAAACATCTCATTTCAAGCACATCCATCTTCCTGCGCACAACTCTATCCATAGCCCACGCCTCGCAACCATACAACATTGTTGGAACCACTATTCCTTCAAACATACCCATTTTTGCTTTCCGAGATAATGTTCTCGACTTCCACACATTCTTCAAGGCTCCCAGAATTTTCGCCCCCTCCCCCACCCTATGATCCACTTCCGCTTCCATGGTTCCATCCGCTGCCATATCCACTCCCAGATATCTAAAGCACTTTACTTCCTCCAGTTTTTCTCCATTCAAACTTACCTCCCAATTGACTTGACCCTCAACCCTACTGTACCTAATTACCTTGCTCTTATTCACATTTACTCTTAACTTTCTTCTTTCACACACTTTACCAAACTCAGTCACCAGCTCCTGCAGTTTCTCACATGAATCAGCCACCAGCGCTGTATCATCAGCGAACAACAACTGACTCACTTCCCAAGCTCTCTCATCCCCAACAGACTTCATACTTGCCCCTCTTTCCAAAACTCTTGCATTCACCTCCCTAACAATCCTATCCATAAACAAATTAAACAACCATGGAGACATCACACACCCCTGCCGCAAACTTACATTCACTGAGAACCAATTACTTTCCTCTCTTCCTACACGTACACATGCCTTACATCCTCGATAAAAACTTTTTACTGCTTCTAAGAACTTGCCTCCCACACCATATATTCTTAATACCTTCCACAGAGCACCTCTATCAACTCTATCATATGCCTTCTCCAGATCCATAAATGCTACATACAAATCCATTTGCTTTTCTAAGTATTTCTCACATATATTCTTCAAAGCAAACACCTGATCCACACATCCTCTACCACTTCTGAAACCACACTGCTCCTCCCCAATCTGATGCTCTGTACTTGCCTTCACCCTCTCAATCAATACCCCCCCTATATAGTTTACCAGGAATACTGAAGAAACCTATACATCTGTAATTTGAGCACTGACTCTTATCCCCTTTGCCTTTTTACAATGGCACTATACACGCATACCGCCAATCCTATGAGTCCCCGGGGAAAATGAAGCACGTAAGGTTCCCAAGTGAACTTTCGTGTAATAATCATATCTTCAGTGGGGACACAAGAGAGAAATATAACAGTCAGTTGATATATATCGAAGAGACGAAGCTAGGACGCCATTTAGTAAACATGTGATTGTCCAAAACATACAACGAGCGTTCATAAACTTATCATTTTACAAATCATATTAAGAATAAAGTTATGTAATTTTATGACCCATTACTAATATTAAGGTTATAATTCTTTTGTGTTTAGTAATAGAAGATTCAATGATATTTCTCTTGTTAAAAGAATTAGAGTTAATATCTGAGATGGCGTTACTCCAGTCAATATAATGATCATAGTTTTTAACGTGATTAAACAAGGTATTTAATTCTTGTCCCGTTCTTATACTATATTTATGATGTTTAAGTCTAACAGAAAGATAATCAACAGTCTGACTAACATAGAATTTATCACAGTTTCCATAAGGTACTTTATATATGCAACCAAGAGAATTTTCTCGTGAATTCTTAATTAAGATATTCTTTATAGTATTATTGTTGCTAAAGTCAACATTTACATTAAAGGATTTAAGCAACATGGGAAGCAAAGTGAAATTATTATGAAAAGGGAGAACTGAAAGATTCTTGGTGTCAATGGGAGGTTTGGGCTTAACTCTATAAAATTATTTCTTTGCTAACTTAAGGGATTTCTCAATGAAAGACCTATTGTACCTTAACTTTTCCAATAGAATATATATTCTTATACTAATCATCAATAAACTCTGGACTGCAAATACGCAGTGCCCTAAGGAACATGGACTGAAATGATGATAAATTAACTCTGGCATGTTGAGATGAGTAATAATGAATATGAGCATACATTGGTGGGTTTCCTGTATATGATAAACTTAAACCTATTTCTATGTCTATGGATCATGCAATCTAAAAATGGTAACATACCATTATTTTCATTTTCTACAGCAAATTTGATGGAAGGTACTGAATTGTTAAGTAAGGGGAGAAATATTTGTAAATTTTCATTTGTTGGCCAAACACAAAGAACATCATCTACATACCTAAACCAAATTGCATTAGAAGGTAAGATATCCTTTAGTAATTTTGTTTCAAATAATTCCATATAAAGATTACTTAGTACAGGTGAAAGAGGGTTACCCATTGCCATACCAAGTTTTTGAGCATAATAATCCCCATTAAATTGATATTCACAGTCTTTTATACACAATTTTATCAGTTCAATGAAATTAGTCTTTGAAACAGGTAAATGAATATCACCCAAGACATCAGATAACTATTCTAAAGGGTCATCAACTGGAACTTTAGTGAAAAGTGAGGAAACATCAAACCTAACTAGTTTGAAATCAAGATTAACATTGATATTGTTTAGCTTGTTGACTAAATCTACGTTGTTCATGATATTAGAATTTGATACCTTACCCACTAAAGGGCTTAATAAAGAAACTAACTATTTTGACAATCCATATGTGATGGAGCCTACTGAACTCACTATAGCTCTTGCTGGAAAATTCTGTTTATATGTTTTGCTAAGTCCACACATATATGGCAATGAAGGGGACAAAGATGACACACATTTGATAAGAGAAATGTTACCTTTCAACAACAACATCATTTCTTTATGAAGTGAGAATTAACTGCTTCTAAGGGATTTTTACTAAGTTTAGAATATGTTGTGTTTTCGTTTAGAAGATCATTAATTTTAGATAAATAGTTATTTTTGTCTAAAATCATAACAGTGTTAGCCAGTTGTCACAAAGTCACGAAGTCTTTTTGTAATTTAGAAAAATACAGTAATTTAAATAATGATGATATCAATATCTGTAAGGATTTAGTGTATGCCAGTTTGTCAAAACCAATGGAATCTAATTGCCCTAATAGATTCATAAGACCTATTAACATCATTTCTTTATGAATTTACAACATCATTTCTTTATGAAGTGAGAATTAACTGCTTCTAAGGGATTTTTACTAAGTTTAGAATATGTTGTGTTTTCGTTTAGAAGATCATTAATTTTAGATAAATAGTTATTTTTGTCTAAAATCACAACAGTGTTAGCCAGTTGTCACAAAGTCACGAAGTCTTTTTGTAATTTAGAAAAATACAGTAATTTAGATAATGATGATATCAATATCTGTAAGGGTTTAGTGTATGCCAGTTTGTCAAAACCAATGGAATTTAATTGCCCTAATAGATTCATAAGACCTATTAACACCTTAGAAAAAGACGAGGATATGCATATTTCTAAAGCAGATAAGGCTGACACTGTTGTGATTTTAGACACAAGTAACTATTTATCTAAAATTTTGATCTTCTAAATGATACACAAAATATTCTAAACTAGGGAAAAATCCCTTAGAAGCAGTTAACTCTGACCTCAATAAAGAAATGAAGTTGTTGTTGAAAGGTAACATTTCTCTTATCAAAAGTTTGCAATCTTTGTCCCCTTAATTACCATATATGTATGGACTTATCAAAATACATAAACAGAATTTTCCAGGAAGACCTATAGTGAGTTCAGTAGGCTCCATCACATATAAATTGTCAAAATGGTTAGTTTATCTATTAAGCCCTTTAGTGGGTTAGGTATCAAATTCTAATATCATGAACAATGTGGAATTAGTCAACAAGCTAAACAATATCAATGTTAATTTTGATCTCAAACTAGTTGGCTTTGATGCTTCCTAACTTTTCACTAAAGTTCCAGGTGTTGACCTTTTAGAATATTCCTTTGATGTCTTGGATGATATTCATTTACCTGTTTCAAAGTCTAATTTCATTAAACTGATAAAAATTATGCATAAAAGACTGTATTTCAATTTAATGGAGATTATTATGCTCAAAAATTTGGTATGGCAATTGGTAACCCTCTTTCACCTGTTCTAAGTAATCTTTATATGGAATTATTTGAAACAAAATTACTAAAGGATATCTTACCTTCTAATGCAATTTGGTTTAGGTATGTAGATGATCTTCTTTGTGTTTAGCCAACAAATGAAAATTACAAATATTTCTCCCCCTTACATCACAATTTAGTACCTTCCATTAAATTTACTGTAGAAAATGAAAACAGTGGTATGTTACTATTTTTAGATTGCATGAACCATAGACAAGGAAACAAATTTAAGTTTAGCATACAGGGAAAACTCACCATATAATCATTATTACTCATCTCAACATGACAGAGTTAAATTATCATCACTTCAATCTATGTTCCTTAGGGCATTACGTATTTGCAGCCCACAGTTTATTGACGATGAGTTTGAGAAGATATATTCTATTGGATCTAAGTTAAAGTACCCTAGATCTTTTATTGATAAATCCCTTAAGTTAGCAAAGAAATCATTTCATAGAGTTGAGCCCAAACCTCCCATTGACACCAAGAATCTTTTACTTCTCCCTTTTAATAATAATTTCACTTTGCTTCCCATGTTGCTTAAATCCGTTAATGTAAATGTTGCCTTTAGCAAAAATAATACTATGAAGAATATCTTATTTTCACGAGAAAATTCTCTTGGTTGCATCTATAAAGTGCCTTGTGGAAACTGTGATAGATTCTATGTTAGTCAGACTGGTAAGGATCTTTCTGTTAGACTTAAGCATCATAATGTAGTATAAGAACGGGACAAGAATTAAATGAATTTTTTAATCAAGTTAAAAACTATGATCATTGTATTGACTGGAGTAACGCCATCTCAGTTATCAACTCTAACTCTATTACAAAGAGAAATATCATTGAATCTTCTATTATTAAATAAACAAATAATTATAATCTTAATGTTATTGATGGTCTATACAAATTTGATAACTTTATTGTTGATAAAACTTGCAAGATGATAAGTTTATGAACGCTGGTTGTATGTCTTGGACAATCAAATGTTTACCAAATAGCGTCGTAGCTTCGTCTTTTCGATGTATATAAACTGACTGTTATGTTTCTCTCTTGTGTCTCCCCTGATTATGTGATCATTACACGAAAGTGCACTTGGGAACTTTTCGTGTTTAATTTTCCCCGTGGACTCATAGGAATATCTTGATCACGCGAAAAATTGTAATTCTTTCCAATATATATATATATATATATATATATATATATATATATATATATATATATATATATATATATATATGTATATATATATATATATATATATATATATATATATATATATATATATATATATATATATATATAAATATATATATATATATATGTATATATATATAAATATAAATATATATATATATATATATATATATATATATATATATATATATATATATATATATATATATAAATTTATGTATATATATATATATATATATATATATATATATATATATATATATATATATATATATATATATATATATATGTATATATATTTTTTTTTTTTTTGCTTTGTCGCTGTCTCCCGCGTTTGCGAGGTAGCGCAAGGAAACAGACGAAAGAAATGGCCCAACCCACCCCCATACACATGTATATACATACGTCCACACACGCAAATATACATACCTACACAGCTTTCCATGGTTTACCCCAGACGCTTCACATGCCTTGATTCAATCCACTGACAGCACGTCAACCCCGGTATACCACATCGCTCCAATTCACTCTATTCCTTGCCCTCCTTTCACCCTCCTGCATGTTCAGGCCCCGATCACACAAAATCTTTCTCACTCCATCTTTCCACCTCCAATTTGGTCTCCCTCTTCTCCTTGTTCCCTTCACCTCCGACACATATATCCTCTTGGTCAATCTTTCCTCACTCATTCTCTCCATGTGCCCAAACCATTTCAAAACACCCTCTTCTGCTCTCTCAACCACGCTCTTTTTATTTCCACACATCTCTCTTTCCCTTACGTTACTTACTCGATCAAACCACCTCACACCACACATTGTCCTCAAACATCTCATTTCCAGCATATCCATCCTCCTGCGCACAACTCTATCCATAGTCCACGCCTCGCAACCATACAACATTGTTGGAACCACTATTCCTTCAAACATACCCATTTTTGCTTTCCGAGATAATGTTCTCGACTTCCACACATTCTTCAAGGCTCCCAGAATTTTCGCCCCCTCCCCCACCCTATGATCCACTTCCGCTTCCATGGTTCCATCCGCTGCCAGATCCACTCCCAGATATCTAAAACACTCTCTTTTTATTTCCACACATCTCTCTTACCCTTACATTACTTACTCGATCAAACCACCTCACAAAATATATATATATATATATATATATATATATATATCCTTGGGGATAGGGGAGAAAGAATACTTCCCACGTATTCCCTGCATGTCGTAGAAGGCGACTAAAAGGGGAGGGAGCGGGGGGCTGGAAATCCTCCCCTCTCAATTTTTTTAAATTTTCCAAAAGAAGGAACAGAGAAGGGGGCCAGGTGAGGATATTCCCTCAGTGGCCCAGTTCTCTGTTCTTAACGCTACCTCGCTAACGCAGGAAATGGCGAATAGTTTGAAAAAAAAAAAGTATATATATATATATATATATATATATATATATATATATATATATATATATATATATATATATATATATTCCTATGAGTCCACGGGGAAAATGGAACACGAAAAGTTCCCAAGTGCACTTTCGTGTAATAATCACATCATTAGGAGAGACACAGGAAGAAATATAACAGTCAGTTGATATTAATCGAAGAGACGAAGGTAGGACGCCATTTGGTAAACATGTGAATATCCAAAACGTACAACGAGCGTTCATAAACTTATCATTTTACAAATCTTATCAACAATAAAGTTATCTAATTTGTACATACCATCACTAACATTAAGATTACAATTCTTTGTGTATTTAATGATAGAAGATTCTATGATATTTCTCTTGGTAATAGAGTTAGAGTTAACAACTGAGATGGCGTTACTCCAGTCAATAAAATGATCATAGTTTTTAACATGATTAAACAAGGCCTTTGATTCTTGTTCCGTTCTTGTACTATATTTATGTTGCTTAAGTCTAACAGAAAGATCCTTACTAGTCTGACCAACATAAAATATATCATAGTTTTCACAAGGAACTTTATAGATGCAACCAAGAGAATTTTCTCGTAAATTCCTGATTAAGATATTCTTTATGGTATTATTGTTGCTAAAGGCAACATTTACATTAAAGGATTTAAGCAACATGGGAAGCAAGGTGAAATTATTATTAAAAGGGAGAACTAAAAGATTCTTGGTGTCAATGGGAGGTTTGGGCTCAACTCTATAAAATGATTTCTTTGCTAACTTAAGGGATTTATCAATGAAAGATCTAGGGTACTTTAACTTAGATCCAATAGAATATATCTTCTCAAACTCATCTTCAATAGACTCTCGACTGCAAATACGTAATGCCCTAAGGAACGTAGATTGAAATGATGATAATTTAACTCTGTCATGTTGAGATGATTTATAATGGATATATGAGCATACATTGGTGGGTTTTCTGTATGTGCTAAACTTAAACTTGTTTCCTTGTCTATGGATCATGCAATCTAAAAATGGTAACATACCATTATTTTCAAGGTAAACAACTCGATAAAGATTCCTTGTGTGTATTAGGCTATGGTTTAAGTTTTGTTTGCTCTAACAGAGAAGTCAGCTGTGTTGATGTTACAAAGTCTTTTTGTAATTTAGAAAGATACAGTAATTTAAGTAATGATGATATTAATATTTGCAAGGGCTTAGAGTATGCCAGTTTGTCAAAACCAGTGGAAGCTAATTGCCCTAAAAGATTCATAAGAGCTATTAACACCTTAAAAAAAGACAAGGATATACGTATTACTAAAGCAGATAAGGTTAACACTGTTGTGATTTTAGACAAAAGTAACTATTTATCTAAAATGAATGATCTTCTAAATCATAACACAACATATTCTAAACTTAGTAAAAATCCCTTAGAAGATGTTAATTCTCACTTCAATAAAGAAATGAAGTTGTTGTTGAAAGGTAACATTTCTCTTATCAAAAATTTGTCAACTTTGTCCACTTCATTGCCATATATGTATGGACTTATCAAAACACATAAACAAAATTTTCCAGCAAGACCAATATTGAGTTCAGTAGGCTCCACCACATATAAATTATCAAAATGGTTAGTTTCCTTATTAAGCCCTTTAGTGGGTAAGGTATCAAATTCTAATATCATGAACAATGTAGATTTAGTCAACAAGCTAAACAATATCAATATTAATTTTGATTTCAAACTAGATAGCTTTGATGTTTCCTCACATTTCAATAAAGTTACAGTTGATGACCTTTTCGAATATTTATTTGATGTCTTGGATGATATTCATTTACCTGTTTCAAAGTCTAATTTCATTGAACTGATAAAATTGTGTATAAAAGACTGTGTATTTCAGTTTAATGGAGATTATTATGTTCAAAAATTTGGCATGGCAATTAGTAACCCTCTTCCACCTGTACTAGGTAATCTTTATATGGAATTTTTTGAAACAAAATTACTAAAGGATATCTTACCTTCTAATGCAATTTGGTTTAGGTATGTAGATGATCTTCTTTGTGTTTGGCCAACAAATGAAATTTTACAAATATTTCTCACCTTAGTTAACAATTTATTACCTTCCATCAAATTTACTGTAGAAAATGAAAATAATGGTATGTTATCATTTTTAGATTGCATGATCCATAGACAAGGAAGCAAGTTTAAGTTTAGCATATACAGAAAACCCACCATTATTACTCATTATTACTCATCTCAACATGACAGAGTTAAATTATCATCATTTCAATCTATATTCCTTAGGGCATTACGTATTTGCAGTCCAGAGTTTATTGATGATGAGCTTGAGAAGATATATTCTATTGGATCTAAGTTAAAGTACCCTAGATCTCTCATTGATAAATCCCTTAAGTTGGCAAAGAAATCAATTTATAGAGTTGAGCCCATACCTCCAATAGACACCAAGAACCTTTTAGTTCTCTCTTTTAATAATAATTTCACTTTGCTTCACATGTTGCTCAAATCATTTAATGTAAATGTTGCCTTTAGCAACAATAATACCATAAAGAATAATTTGATCAGGAATTCACCAGAAAATTATCTTGGTTGCATCTATAAAGTTCCTTGTGGAAACTGTGATAAATTTTATGTTGGTCAGACTGGTAAGGATCTTTCTGTTAGACTTAAGCAACATAAATATAGTAAAAGAACGGGACAAATATCAAATGCCTTGCTCAATCATGTTAGAAACTATGATCATTGTATTGACTGAAGTAACGCCATCTCAGTTCTCAACTCGAACTTTATTTCCAAGAGAAATATCAATGAATCTTCTATTATTAAATACACAAAAAATTATTATCTTAATGTTAGTGATGGTATGTACAAATTAGATAACTTTATTGTTGATAAGATTTGTAAAATGATAAGTTTATGAACGCTCGTTGTATGTTTTGGACAATCACATGTTTACCAAATGGCGTCCTAGCATCGTCTCTTCGATGTATATCAACTGACTGTTATATTTCTCTCTTGTGTATCTCCTGATGATGTGATTATAACACGAAAGTGCACTTAGGAACTTTTCGTGTTTCATTTTCCCCGTGGGCTCATAGGAATATCTTGATCACGCGCAAAACTGTGATCCTTTACAATATATATATATATATATATATATATATATATATATATATATATATATATATATATATATATATATATATATATATATATATATTTTTTTTTTATACTTTGTCGCTGTCTCCCGCGTTTGCGAGGTAGCGCAAGGAAACAGACGAAAGAAATGGCCCAACCCCCCCCCCCATACACATGTATATACATACGTCCACACACGCAAATATACATACCTACACAGCTTTCCATGGTTTACCCCAGACGCTTCACATGCCTTGATTCAATCCACTGACAGCACGTCAACCCCGGTATACCACATCGCTCCAATTCACTCTATTCCTTGCCCTACTTTCACCCTCCTGCATGTTCAGGCCCCGATCACACAAAATCTTTTTCACTCCATCTTTCCACCTCCAATTTGGTCTCCCTCTTCTCCTCGTTCCCTCCACCTCCGACACATATATCCTCTTGGTCAATCTTTCCTCACTCATTCTCTCCATGTGCCCAAACCACTTCAAAACACCCTCTTCTGCTCTCTCAACCACGCTCTTTTTATTTCCACACATCTCTCTTACCCTTACGTTACTCACTCGATCAAACCACCTCACACCACACATTGTCCTCAAACATCTCATTTCCAGCACATCCATCCTCCTGCGCACAACTCTATCCATAGCCCACGCCTCGCAACCATACAACATTGTTGGAACCACTATTCCTTCAAACATACCCATTTTTGCTTTCCGAGATAATGTTCTCGACTTCCACACATTCTTCAAGGCCCCCAGAATTTTCGCCCCCTCCCCCACCCTATGATCCACTTCCGCTTCCATGGTTCCATCCGCTGCCAGATCCACTCCCAGATATCTAAAACACTTCACTTCCTCCAGTTTTTCTCCATTCAAACTCACCTCCCAATTGACTTGACCCTCAACCCTACTGTACCTAATAACCTTGCTCTTATTCACATTTACTCTTAACTTTCTTCTTCCACACACTTTACCAAACTCAGTCACCAGCTTCTGCAGTTTCTCACATGAATCAGCCACCAGCGCTGTATCATCAGCGAACAACAACTGACTCACTTCCCAAGCTCTCTCATCCCCAACAGACTTCATACTTGCCCCTCTTTCCAAAACTCTTGCATTTACCTCCCTAACAACCCCATCCATAAACAAATTAAACAACCATGGAGACATCACACACCCCTGCCGCAAACCTACATTCACTGAGAACCAATCACTTTCCTCTCTTCCTACACGTACACATGCCTTACATCCTCGATAAAAACTTTTCACTGCTTCTAACAACTTTCCTCCCACACCATATATTCTTAATACCTTCCACAGAGCATCTCTATCAACTCTATCATATGCCTTCTCCAGATCCATAAATGCTACATACAAATCCATTTGCTTTTCTAAGTATTTCTCACATACATTCTTCAAAGCAAACACCTGATCCACACATCCTCTACCACTTCTGAAACCACACTGCTCTTCCCCAATCTGATGCTCTGTACATGCCTTCACCCTCTCAATCAATACCCTCCCATATAATTTACCAGGAATACTCAACAAACTTATACCTCTGTAATTTGAGCACTCACTCTTATCCCCTTTGCCTTTGTACAATGGCACTATGCACGCATTCCGCCAATCCTCAGGCACCTCACCATGAGTCATACATACATTAAATAACCTTACCAACCAGTCAACAATACAGTCACCCCCTTTTTTAATAAATTCCACTGCAATACCATCCAAACCTGCTGCCTTGCCGGCTTTCATCTTCCGCAAAGCTTTCACTACCTCTTCTCTGTTTACCAAATCATTTTCCCTAACCCTCTCACTTTGCACACCACCTCGACCAAAACACCCTATATCTGCCACTCTATCATCAAACACATTCAAGAAACCTTCAAAATACTCACTCCATCTCCTTCTCACATCACCACTACTTGTTATCACCTCCCCATTTGCGCCCTTCACTGAAGTTCCCATTTGCTCCCTTGTCTTACGCACTTTATTTACCTCCTTCCAGAACATCTTTTTATTCTCCCTAAAATTTAATGATACTCTCTCACCCCAACTCTCATTTGCCCTTTTTTTCACCTCTTGCACCTTTCTCATGACCTCTTGTCTCTTTCTTTTATACATCTCCCACTCAATTTAATTTTTTCCCTGCAAAATTCGTCCAAATGCCTCTCTCTTCTCTTTCACTAATACTCTTACTTCTTCATCCCACCACTCACTACCCTTTCTAATCAACCCACCTCCCACTCTTCTCATGCCACAAGCATCTTTTGCGCACTCCATCACTGATTCCCTAAATACATCCCATTCCTCCCCCACTCCCCTTGCTTCCATTGTTCTCACCTTTTTCCATTCTGTACTCAGTCCCTCCTGGTACTTCCACACACAGGTCCCCTTCTCAAGCTCACTTACTCTCACCACCCTCTTCACCCCAACATTCACTCTTCTTTTCTGAAAACACATACAAATCTTCACCTTAGCCTCCACAAGATAATGATCAGACATCCCTCCAGTTGCACCTCTTAGCACATTAACATCCAAAAGTCTCTCTTTCGCACGCCTGTCAATTAACACGTAATCCAATAACCCTCTCTGGCCATCTCTCCTACTTACATAAGTATACTTATGTATATCTCGCTTTTTAAACCAGGTATTCCCAATCATCAGTCCTTTTTCAGCACATAAATCTACAAGCTCTTCACCATTTCCATTTACAACACTGAACACCCCATGTAAACCAATTATTCCCTCAACTGTCACATTACTCACCTTTGCATTCAAATCACCCATCACTATAACCCGGTCTAGTGCATCAAAACCACTAACACACTCATTCATCTGCTCCCAAAACACTTGCCTCTCTTGATCTTTCTTCTCATGCCCAGGTGCATATGCACCAATAATCACCCACCTCTCTCCATCAACTTTCAGTTTTACCCATATTAATCGAGAATTTACTTTCTTACACTCTATCACATACTCCTACAACTCCTGTTTCAGGAGTATTGCTACTCCTTCCCTTGCTCTTGTCCTCTCACTAACCCCTGACTTTACTCCCCAGACATTCCCAAACCACTCTTCCCCTTTACCCTTATATATATACATATATATATATATATATATATATATATATATATATATATATATATATATATATATATATATATATATATATATATTGGGGATAGGGGATTAAGAATACTTCCCACGTATTCCCTGCGTGTCGTAGAAGGCGACTAAAAGGGGAGGGAGCGGGGGGCTGGAAATCCTTCCCCCTCGTTTTTTTTTTTTTTTTCAATTTTTCAAAAGAAGGAACAGAGAATTGGGCCAGGTGAGGGTATTCCCTCAAAGGCCCAGTCCTCTGTTCTTAACGCTACCTCGCTAATGCGGGAAATGGCGAATAGTTTGAAAGAAAGAAAAAGAAGAATATATATGTATATATATATATATATATATATATATATATATATATATATATATATATATATATATATATATATATATATATATTTTTTTTTTTTTATTTATTATACTTTGTCGCTGTCTCCCGCGTTTGCGAGGTAGCGCAAGGAAACAGACGAAAGAAATGGCCCAACCCACCCCCCATACACATGTATATACATACGTCCACACACGCAAATATACATACCTACACAGCTTTCCATGGTTTACCCCAGACGCTTCACATGCCTTGATTCAATCCACTGACAGCACGTCAACCCCGGTATACCACATCGCTCCAATTCACTCTATTCCTTGCCCTCCTTTCAGCCTCCTGCATGCTCAGGCCCCGATCACACAAAATCTTTTTCACTCCATCTTTCCACCTCCAATTTGGTCTCCCTCTTCTCCTTGTTCCCTCCACCTCCGACACATATATCCTCTTGGTCAATCTTTCCTCACTCATCCTCTCCATGTGCCCAAACCACTTCAAAACACCCTCTTCTGCTCTCTCAACCACGCTCTTTTTATTTCCACACATCTCTCTTACCCTTACGTTACTCACTCGATCAAACCACCTCACACCACACATTGTCCTCAAACATCTCATTTCCAGCACATCCATCCTCCTGCGCACAACTCTATCCATAGCCCACGCCTCGCAACCATACAACATTGTTGGAACCACTATTCCTTCAAACATACCCATTTTTGCTTTCCGAGATAATGTTCTCGACTTCCACACATTCTTCAAGGCCCCCAGGATTTTCGCCCCCTCCCCCACCCTATGATCCACTTCCGCTTCCATGGTTCCATCCGCTGCCAGATCCACTCCCAGATATCTAAAACACTTTACTTCCTCCAGTTTTTCTCCATTCAAACTCACCTCCCAATTGACTTGACCCTCAACCCTACTGTACCTAATAACCTTGCTCTTATTCACATTTACTCTTAACTTTCTTCTTCCACACACTTTTCCAAACTCAGTCACCAGCTTCTGCAGTTTCTCACATGAATCAGCCACCAGCGCTGTATCATCAGCGAACAACAACTGACTCACTTCCCAAGCTCTCTCATCCCCAACAGACTTCACACTTGCCCCTCTTTCCAAAACTCTTGCATTTACCTCCCTAACAACCCCATCCATAAACAAATTAAACAACCATGGAGACATCACACACCCCTGCCGCAAACCTACATTCACTGAGAACCAATCACTTTCCTCTCTTCCTACACGTACACATGCCTTACATCCTCGATAAAAACTTTTCACTGCTTCTAACAACTTTCCTCCCACACCATATATTCTTAATACCTTCCACAGAGCATCTCTATCAACTCTATCATATGCCTTCTCCAGATCCATAAATGCTACATACAATGCTACATACCACTCACTACCCTTTCTAATCAACCCACTTCCTACGCTTCTCATGCCACAACCATATTTTGCAAAAGCCATCACTGCTTCACTAAATATATATATATATGTTCCATATATATATATATGGAACATGGATGTTTTCGATCTGAGTGAAACGATGCTCAAGTGTAAAGGGAAAGAGTGATTTCGGAATGTCTTGGGAGTAAATTCAGGGTTAGTGAGAGAACAAGAGCAAGGGAAGGAGTAGCACTACTCCTGAAACAGAGTTGTGGACGTATGTGATAGAGTGTAAGAAAGTAAATTCTAGATTAATATGGGTAAAACTGAAAGCTGATGGAGAGAGATGGGTGATTATTGGTGCATATGCACATGGGCATGAGAAGAAAGATCATGAGAGGCAAGTGTTATGGGAGTGGCTGAATGAGTGTGTTAGTGGTTTTGATGCACAAGACCGGGTTATAGTGATGGGTGATTTGAATGCAAAGGTGAGTAATGTGGCAGTTCAGGGAATAATTGGTATACATGGGGTGTTCAGTGTTGTAAATGGAAATGGTGAAGAGTTTGTAGATTTATGTGCCGAAAAAGGACTGGTGATTGGGAATATCTGGTGTAAAAATCGAGGAATACATAAGTATACGTACGTAAGTAGGAGAGATGGCCAGGGAGCGTTATTAGATTACGTGTTAATTGACAGGCGCGCGAAAGAGAGACTTTTGGATGTTGTTGTGCTGAGAGGTGCAACTGGAGGGATGTCTGATCATTATCTTGTGGAGGCGAAGGTGAAGATTTGTGGGGGTTTTCAGAGAATAAGAGAGAATGTTGGAGGGAAGAGGGTGGTGAGAGTAAGTGAGCTTGGGAAGGAGACTTGTGTGAGGAAGTACCATGAGAGAATGAGTTCAGAATGGAAAAATATGAGAACAAAGGAGGTGATTGGAGTGAGGGAGGAATGGGATGTATTTAGTGAAGCAGTGATGGCTTTTGCAAAATATGGTTGTGGCATGAGAAGCGTAGGAAGTGGGTTGATTAGAAAGGGTAGTGAGTGGTGGGATGAAGAAGTAAGATTATTAGTGAGAGAGAAGAGGGAGGGTTTTGGACGATTTTTCCATGGACAAATTGCAAATGAGTTGGAGATGTATTAAAGAAAGAGGCTGGAGGTCAAGAGAAAGGTGTAAGAGGTGAAAAAGAGGGCAAATGAGAGTTGGGACGAGAGAGTATCATTAAATTTTAGGGAGAATAAAAAGATGTTCTGGAAGGAGGTAAATAAAGTGCGTAAGACAAGTAAGCAAATGGGAACTTCAGTGAAGGAGGCTAATTTAGAGGTGATAACAAGTATTGGTGATGTGAGAAGGAGATGGAGTGAGTATTTTGAACGTCTGTTGAATGTGTTTGATGACAGAATTGCAGATAAAGGGTCTTTTGGCCGATGTGGGGTGCAAAGTGAGAGGGCTAGATAAAATGATTTGGTAAACAGAGAAGAGACAGTAAAAGCTTTGCGGAAGATGAAAGCCGGAAAGGCAGCAGGTTTGGATGGTATTGCAGTGGAACTTATTAAAAAAGGGGGTGACTGTATTGTTGACTGGTTGGTAAAGTTATTTAATGTATGTATGATTCATGATGAGATGCCTGTGGATTGGCGGAATGCTTGCATAGTGCCATTATAAAAAGGCAAAGGGGATAAGAGTGAGTGCTCCAATTACAGATGTATACGTTTGTTGAGTATTCCTGGTAAATTATATGGGAAGGTATTCCAATTGATTGGGAGATGTATAAAAGAAAGAGACAGGAGGTCAAGAGAAAGGTGCAAGAGGTGAAAAAGAGGGCAAATGAGAGTTGGGGTGAGAGAGTATCATCAAATTTTAGGGAGAATAAAAAGATGTTCTGGAAGTAGGTAAATAAAGTGCGTAAGACAAGGGAGCAAATGGGAACTTCAGTGAAGGGCGCAAATGGGGAGGTGATAACAATTATTGGTGATGTGAGAAGGAGATGGAGTGAGTATTTTGAAGGTCTGTTGAATCTGTTTGATGATAGAGTGGCAGATATAGGGTGTTTTGGTCGAGGTGGTGTGCAAAGTGAGAGGGTTATGGAAAATGATTTGGTAAACAAAGAAGAGGTAGTAAAAGCTTTGCGGAAGATGAAAGACGGCAAGGCAGCAAGTTTGGATGGTATTGCAGTGGAATCTATTAAAAAAGGGGTTGACTGTATTACTGACTGGTTGCAAAGGTTATTTAATGTATGTATGACTCATGGTGAGGTGCCTGAGGATTGGCGGAATGAGTGCATAGTGCCAGTGTATAAAGGCAAAGGGGATAAGAGTGAGTGCTCAAATTACAGAGGTATAAGTTTGTTGAGTATTCCTGGTAAATTATATGGGAGGGTATTGAATGAGAGGGTGAAGGCATGTACAGAGCATCAGATTGGGGAAGAGCAGTGTGGTTTCAGAAGTAGTAGAGGATGTGTGGATCAGGTGTATGCTTTGAAGAATGAATGTGAGAAATACTTAGAAAAGCAAATGGATTTGTATATAACATTTATGGACCTGGAGAAGGCATATGATAGAGTTGATAGAGATGCTCTGTGGAAGGAATTAAGAATATATGGTGTGGGAGGCAAGTTGTTAGAAGCACTGAAAAGTTTTTATCGAGGATGTAAGGCATGTGTACGTGTAGGAAGAGAGGAAAGTGATTGGTTCTCAGTAAATGTAGGTTTGCGGCAGGGGTGTGTGATGTCTCCATGGTTGTTTATTTGTTTATGGATGGGGTTGTGAGGGAGGTGAATGCAAGAGTTTTGGAAAGAGGGGCAAGTATGAAGTTTGTTGTGGATGAGAAAGCTTGGGAAGTGAGTCAGTTGTTGTTCGCTGATGATACACCGCTGGTGGCTGATTCATGTGAGAAACTGCAGAAGCTGGTGACTGAGTTTGGTAATGTGTTTGAAAGAAGAAATTTAAGAGTAAATGTGAATAAGAGCAAGGTTATTAGGTACAGTAGGGTTGAGGGTCAAGTCAATTGGGAGGTAAGTTTGAATGGAGAAAATCTGCAGGAAGTAAAGTGTTTTAGATATCTGGGAGTGGATTTGGCAGCGGATGGAACCATGGAATCGGGAGTGGATCATAGGGTGGGGGAGGGGGCGAAAATCCTGGGAGCCTTGAAGAATGTGTGGAAGTCGAGAACATTATCTCGGAGAGCAAAAATGGGTATATTTGAAGGAATAGTGGTTCCAACAATGTTGTATGGTTGCGAGGCGTGGGCTATGGATAGAGTTGTGCGCAGGAGGATGGATATGAGGAAATGAGATGTTTTAGGACAATTGTGTGGTGTGAGGTGGTTTGATCGAGTAAGTAACGTAAGGGTAAGAGAGATGTGTGGAAATAAAAAGAGCGTGGTTGAGAGAGCAGAAGAGGGTGTTTTGAAATGGTTTGTGCACATGGAGAGAATGAGTAAGGAAAGATTGACCGAGAGGATATATGTGTCGGAGGTGTAGGGAACGAGGAGAAGTGGGAGACCAAATTGGAGGTGAAAAGATGGAGTGAAAAAGATTTTCTGTGATTGGGGCCTTAACATGCAGGAGGGTGAAAGGAGGGCAAGGAATAGAGTGAATTGGATCGATGTGGTATACCGGGGTTGACGTGCTGTCAGTGGATTGAATCAGGGCATGTGAAGCGTCTAGGGTAAACCATGTAAAGCTGTGTAGGTACGTATATTTGCGTGTGTGGACGTATGTATATACATGTGTATGGGGTGGATTGGGCCATTTCTTTCGTCTGTTTCCTTGCGCTACCTCGCAAACGCGGGACACAGCTACAGAGCAAAAAAAAAAAAAGAAAAAAATTATATATATATATATATATATATATATATATATATATATATATATATATATATATATATATATATATATATTTTTTTATTATCTTTCATTTTGCTTTGTCGCTGTCTCCCGCGTTAGCGAGGTAGCGCAAGGAAACAGACGAAAGAATGGCCCAACCCGCCCACCTACACATGTATATACATACACGTCCACACACGCAAATATACATACCTATACATCTCAATGTAAACATATATATAAACACACAGACATATACATATATACATATGTACATAATTCATACTGTCTCCCTTTATTTGTTCCCATCGCCACCTCGCCACACATTTAAATAACAACACCCTCACCCCTCATGTGTGCGACTTAGCGCTAGGAAAGACACCAAAGGCCCCATTCGTTCACAATCAGTCTCTAGCTGTCATGTAATAATGCACCTAAACCACAGCTCCCTTTCCACATCCAGGCCCCACACACTTTCCATGGTTTACCCAAACGCTTCACATGCCCCGGTTCAATCCATTAACAGCACGTCGACCCCGGTATATCATATCGTTCCAATTCACTCTATTCCTTGCACGCCCTTCACCCTCCTGCATGTTCAGGCCCTGATCACTCAAAATCATTTTCACTTCATCTTTCCACCTCCAATTTGGTCTCCCACGTCTCCTTCTTCCCTCCATCTCTGACACATATATCCTCTTGGTCAATCTTTCCCCATTCATTCTCTCCATGTGACCAAACCATTTCAAAACACCCTCTTCTGCTCTCTCAACCACACTCTTTTTATTTCCACACATCTCTCTAAACCCTTACATTACTTACTCGATCAAACCACCTCACACCACATATTGTCCTCAAACATCTCATTTCCAGCACATCCACCCTCCTGCGCACAACTCTATCCATAGCCCACGCCTCGCAACCATACAACATTGTTAGAACCACTATTCCTTCAAACATACCCATTTTTGCTTTCCGAGATAATGTTCTCGACTTCCAAACATTCTTCAAGGCTCCCAGAATTCTCGCCCCCTCTCCGACACTATGATTCACTTCCGCTTCCATGGTTCCATCCGCTGCCAGATCCACTCCCAGATATCTAAAACACTTTACTTCCTCCAGTTTTTCTCCATTCAAACTTACCTCCCAATTGACTTGACCCTCAACCCTACTGTACCTAATAACCTTGCTCTTATTCACATTTACTCGTATCTTTCTTCTTTCACACACTTTACCAAACTCAGTCACCAGCTTCTGCAGTTTCTTAAATGAATCAGCCACCAGCGCTGTATCATCAGCGAACAACAACTGACTCACTTCCCAAGCTCTCTCATCCACAACTGACTGCATACTTGACCCTCTTTCCAAAACTCTTGCATTCACCTCCCTAACAACCCCATCCATAAACAAATTAAACAACCATGGAGACATCACACACCCCTGCCGCAAACCTACATTCACTGAGAACCAATCACTCTCCTCTCTTCCTACACGTACATATGCCCCACATACTCGATAAAAACTTTTCACTGCTTCTATTAACTTGCCTCCCACACCATATATTCTTAAAACCTTCCACAGAGCATCTCTATCAACTCTATCATATGCCTTCTCCAGATCTATAAATGCTACATACAAATCCATTTGTTTTTCTAAGTATTTTTCACATACATTCTTCAAAGCAAACACCTGATCAACACATCCTCTACCACTTCGGAAACCACACTGCTCTTCCCCAATCTGATTCTCTGTACAAGCCTTCACCCTCTCAATCAATACCCTCCCATATAATTTACCAGGAATACTCAACAAACTTATACCTCTATAATTTGAGCTCTCACTCTTATCCCCTTTGCCTTTTTGCAATGGTACTATGCAAGGATTCCGCCAATCCTCAGGCACCTCACCATGAATCATACATACATTAAATAACCTTACCAACCAGTCAACAATACAGTCACCCCCATTTTTAATAAATTCCACTGCAATACCATCCAAACCTTGTGCTTCGCCGGCTTTCATCTTCCGTAAAGCTTTTACTACCTCTTCTCTATTTACCAAATTATTTTCCCTAACCCTCTCACTTTGCACACCACCTCGACCAAAACACCCTATATCTGCCACTCTATCATCAAACACATTCAAGAAACCTTCATAATACTCACTCCATCTACTCACATCACCACTACTTTTTATCACCTCCCTATTTGCCCCCTTCACTGAAGTTCCCATTTGCTCCCTTGTCTTACGCACTTTATTTCCCTCCTTCCAAAACATCTTTTTATTCTCCCTGAAATTTAATGATACTCTCTCACCCCAACTCTTATATGCCCTCTTTTTTACCTCTTGCACCCTTCTCTTGAACGGCTTCTTTCTTTTATACCTCTCCCACTGACTTGCATTTTTTCCCTGCAAAATTCGTTCAAATGCCTCTCTTCTCTTTCACTAACAATCTTTCTTCTTCATACCACCACTCACTACCTTTTCTAATCAACCCACCTCCCACGCTTATCAGCCACAAGCATCTTTTGCGCTAGCCATCACTGCTTCCCTAAATACATCCCATTCCTCCCCCACTCCCCTTACCTCCTTTGTTCTCACTTTCTTCCATTCTGTACTCAGTGTCTCCTGGTACCTCCTCACACATGTCTCCTTCCCAAGCTCACTTACTCTCACCACTCTCTTCACCTCAACATTCTCTCTTCTTTTCTGAAAACCCCCACAAATCTTCACCTTCTCCTCCACAAGATAATGATCCAGTTGTACCTCTCAGCACATTAACATCCAAAAGTCTCTCTTTCGTGCGTCTATCGATTAACACGTAATCCAATAACGCTCTCTGGCCATCTCTCCTACTTACATACATTTACTTATGTATATCTCGCTTTTTAAACCAGGTATTCCCAATCACCAGTCCTTTTTCAGCACATAGATCTACAAGCTCTTCACCATTTCCATTTACAACACTGAACACTCCATGTATACCAATTATTCCCTCAACTGCCACATTACTCACCTTTGCATTCATATCACCCATCACTACAACCCGGTGTTGTGCATCAAAACCACTAACATACTCATTCAGCTGCTCCCAAACACTTGCCTCTCATGATCTTTCTTGTCATGCCTAGGTGCATATGCACCAATAATCATCCATCTCTCTCCATCAACTTTCAGTTTTACCCATATTAATCTAGAATATAATTTCTTACATTCTATCACATACTCCACCAACTCATGATTCAGGAGTAGTGTTACTCCTTCCCTTGTTCTTGTCCTCTCACTAACCCTTGACTTTACTCCCAAGACATTCCCAAACCACTCTTCCCCTTTACCCTTTAGCTTCGTTTCACTTAGAGCCAAAACATCCAGGTTCCTTTCCTCAAACATACTACCTAT
>NC_092225.1:37847770-37854728 GCF_036320965.1 Panulirus ornatus
GTTCCCTGTCTTACGCACTTTATTTACCTCCTTCCAAAATATCTTTTTATTCTCCCTAAACTTTAATGGCACTCTCTCACCCCAACTCTCATTTGCCCTCTTTTTCACCTTTTGCACCTTTCTCTTGACCTCCTGCCTGTTTCTTCTATACAACTCCCACTCATTTCCATTATTTCCCACCAAAATACGTCCAAATGCCTCTCTCTTCTCCTTCACTAATACTCTTACCTCTTCATCCCACCACTCACTACCCTTTCTAATCTCCCCACCTACTACGCTTCTTATGCCACAATCATCTCTTTCGCGAGCCATCACTGCTACCCCAAATACTTCAAAACACCCACTTCTGCTCTCTCAACCATACTCTTTTTATTACCAAACATCTCTCTTACCCTATCAATACTTATTCGATCAAACAACCTCACACCACATATTGTCCTCAAACATTTCATTTCCAATACATCCACCCTCCTGCGCACAACTCTATCCATAGCCAACGCCTCGCAATAATATAACATTGTTGGAACAACTATTCCTTCATACATAACCATTCTTGCTTTCCGAGATAATGTTCTCGACTTCCACACATTCTTCAACGTTCCGAGAACTTTCGCGCCCTCTACCACCCTATGATTCATTTACGCTTCTATGGTTCCATCCGCTGCCAAATCCACTCCCAGATATCTAAAACACTTCACATCCTCTATCTTCTCTCAATTCAAACTTACCTCCCAATTGACTTGTCCCTTAACCCTACTGTACCTAATAACCTTGCTCTTATTCACATTTACTCTCAGCTTTCTTCTTTCACACACTTTACCAAACTCAGTCACCAGCTTCTGCAGTTTCTTACATGAATCAACCTCCAGCGCTGTATCATCAGCGAATAACAACTGACTCACTTGCACCTCTTTCGAAAATTCTTGCATTCACCTCCCTAACAACCCCATCCATAAAAAAATCAAACAATCACTGAGACAGCACACACCCCAGCCGCAAACCTACATTCACTGAGAACCAGTCACTTTCTTCTCTTCTTACATGAATCAACCTCCAGCGCTGTATCATCAGCGAATAACAACTGACTCACTTGCACCTCTTTCGAAAATTCTTGCATTCACCTCCCTAACAACCCCATCCATAAAAAAATCAAACAATCACTGAGACAGCACACACCCCAGCCGCAAACCTACATTCACTGAGAACCAGTCACTTTCTTCTCTTCCTACACGTACACATAGCTTACATCATCGATAAATAGTTTTCATTGCTTTAAACAACTTGCCTCCCACACCATATATTCTTAATACCTTCCACAGAGCATCTCCATCAACTCTATCATATGCCTTCTCCAGATCCATAAATACTACATACAAATCCATTTCCTTTTTTAAGTATTTCTCATATACATTCCTCAAAACAAACACCTGATCCACACATCCTCTACCACTTCTGAAACCACACTGCTCTTCCCCAATCTGATGCTCTGTACATACCTTCACTCTTTCAATCAATACCCTCCCATATAAATTCTTACGAATACTCAACAAACTTATACCTCACCTTTGTCCACTTTTCCTTTGTACAATGGCACTATGCAGGCAATCCGCCAATTCTCAGGCATCTCACCATGAGTCATACATACATTAAATAACCTTACCAACCAGTCAACAGTACAGTCACCCCTTTTTTATTACATTCCACAGCAATACCATCCAACCCCGCTGCCTTGCCACACACGCAAATATATATACCCGTACATCTCAATGCACACATATATATAAACACACCGACATATACATATATACACATGTACATAGTTCATACTGTGTGCCTTTATTTATTCCCATCGCCGATTCGCCACACAGGGAATAACAACCCCTTCCCCCCTCA
The DNA here is from genome assembly GCF_036320965.1 of Panulirus ornatus. Lineage (NCBI taxonomy): Eukaryota > Metazoa > Arthropoda > Malacostraca > Decapoda > Palinuridae > Panulirus > Panulirus ornatus. Next base: position 37,849,664 of record NC_092225.1, read on the forward strand.
TGTGTGCGAAGTAGCTCTAGGAAAAGACAACAAAGGCCCCATTCGTTCGCACTCAGTCTCTAGCTGTCATGTAATAATGCACCGAAACCACAGCTCCCTTTCCATATCCAGACCCACAGGACTTTCCATGGTTTATCCCAGACGCATCACATGCCCTGGCTCAATCCAATGACAGCACGTCGACCCGGTATACCACATCGTTCCAATTCACTCTATTCCTTGCACGCTTTTCACCCTCCTGCATGCTCAGGCCCCGATCACTAAAAATCTTTTTCACTCCATCTTACCACCTCCAATTTGGTCTCCCACTTCTCGTTCCCTCCACCTCTGACACATATATCTTCTTGGTCAAACTTTACTCACTCATTCTCTCCATGTGACCAACCCATTTCAAAAGACCCTTTTCTGCTCTCTCAACAACACTCTTTTTATTTCCACACATCTCTCTTACCCTTACAATACTTACTCGATTAAACCACCTCACACCACATATTACCTCAAACATCTCATTTCTAGCATATCCACCATCACGCGCACAACTCTATTCATAGCCCATGCCTCGCAACCATACAACATTATTGGAACCACTATTCCTTCACACATAACCATTTTTGCCTTCCGAGATAATGTTCTCGACTTCGAAACATTCTTCAAGGATCCCAGAATTTTCGCCCCCTCCCCCACCTTATGACGCACTTCCGCTTCCATGGTTCCATCCGCTGCCAGATCCACTCCCAGATATCTAAAACACTTTACTTCCTAGAGTGTTAATTGATAGGTGCGAGAAAGAGAGACTTTTGGATGTTAATGTCCTGAGAGGTGCAACTGGAGTGATGTCTGATCATTATCTTGTGGAGGCGAAGGTGAGGATTTATACGGGTTTTCAAAAAAGAAGAGAGAGTGTTGGGAGGAAGAGAGTGGTGAGAATAAGTGAGCTTGGGAAGGAGACTTCTGTGAGGAAGTACCAGGAGAGAATGAGTACAGAATGGAAAAAGTTGAGAACAAATTAGGTAAGGGGAGTGGGGGAGGAATGGGATGTATTTACGGAAGCAGTGATGGTATGCGCAAAAGATGCTTGTGGCATGAGAAGCGTTGGAGGTAGTTGATTAGAAAGGGTAGTGAGTGGTGGGTTGAAGAAGTACGATTATTAGTGAAAAAGAAGAGAGAGGCATTTAGACGATTTTTGTAGGGAAAAAATGCAAATGAGTGGGAGACATATAAAAGAAAGAGGCAGGAGTTCAAGAGAAAGGTTCAAAAGGTGAAAAAGAAGGCAAATGAGAGTTGGGGTGAGAGAGTATCAATAAATTTTACGAAGAATAAAAACATCATTTGGAAGGAGGTAAATAAAGTGCGTAAGACAATGCGAACTTCAGTGAAAGGGGCAAATGGGGAGGGGATAACAAGTAGTGGTGATGTGAGAAGGAGATGGAGCGAGTATTTTGAAGGTTTGTTGAATGTGTTTGATGATAGAGTGGCAGATATAGGGAGTTTTCGTTAAGGTGGTGTGCTAAGTGAGAGGGTTAAGGAAAATGATTTGGTAAACAGAGAAGAGGTAGTAAAAGCTTAGCGGAAGATGAAAGCCGGCAAGGCCGCAAGATTGGATGGTATTGCAGTGGAATTTATTAAAAAAGGGGGTGACTGTATTGTTGACTGGTTCGTAAGGTTATCTAATGTATGTATGATTCATTGTGAGGTGCCTGAGGATTGGCGGAATGCGTGCATAGTGCCAATGTACAAAGGCAAAGGGAATAAGAGTGAGTGGTCAAATTACAGACTTATATGTTTGTTAAGTATTCCTGGTAAATTATATGGGAGGGTATTGATTGACAGGGTGAAGGCATGTACAGAGCATCAGATTCGGGAAGAGCAGTGTTGTTTCACAAATGGTAGAGGATGTGTGGATCAGGTGTTTGCTTTGAAGAATGTATGTGAGAAATACTTAGAAAAGCAAATGGATTTGTATGTAGCATTTATGGATCTGGAGAAGGCATATGATAGAGTTGATAGAGATGCTCTGTTGAAGGTACTCAGAATATATGGTGTGGGCGGCAAGTTGCTAGAAGCAGTGAAAAGCTTTTTATCAAGGATGTAAGGCATGTGTACGTATAGGAAGAGAGGATAGTGATTGGTTCGCAGTGAATGTAGGTTTGTGGCAGGGGCGTGTGATGTGTCCATGGTTGTTTGATTTGTTTATGGATGGGGTTGTTAGGGAGGTGAATGCAAGAGTTTTCGAAAGAGGGGCAAGTATGCAGACTGTTGTGGATGATAGAGCTTGGGAAGTGAGTCAGTTTTTGTTCGGTGATGATACAGCGCTGGTGGCTGATTCATGTGAGAAACTGCAAAAGCTGGTGACTGAGTTAGGTAAAGTGTGTGAAAGAAGAAAGTTAAGGGTAAATGTGAATAAGAGCAAGGTTATTAGGTACAGTAGTGTTTAGGGTCAAGTGAATTGGGAGGTAAGTTTGAATGAAGAAAAAATGGAGGAAGTGAAGTGTTTTAGATATTTAGGAGTGGATCTGGCAGCGGATGGAACCATGGAATCGGAAATGAATCATATGGTGGGGGCGAAAATTTTGGGAGCCTTGAAGAATGTTTGGAAGTCGAGAACATTATCTCGGAAAGCAAAAATGGGTATGTTTGAAGGAATAGTGGTTCCAACAATGTTGTATAGTTGCGAGGCGTGGGCTATTGATCGGGTTGTGCGCAGGAGGGTGGATGTGCTAGAAATGAGATGTTTGAGGACAATATGTGGTGTGAGGTGGTATGATCGAGTTAGAAATGTAAGGGTAAGAGAGATGTCTGGAAATAGAAAGAGCGTGGCTGAGAGTGCAGGAAGAGGGTGTTTTGAAATGGATTGGTCACATGGAGAGAATGAGTGAGGAAAGATTGACCAAGAGGATATATGTGTCGGAGGTGGAGGGAAAGAGGAGAAGTGGAACACCAAATTGGAGGTGGAAAGATGGAATGAAAGAGATTCACACTGTCTTCCATTATTCATTCACATCGCCACCTCGTCATATATGGAATAACATCCCCTCCCCTCTCATGTGTGCGAGGTAGCGCTAGGAAAAGACAACAAAGGCCCCATTCGTTCACAGCCAGTCTCCAGCTGTTATGCAACAATGCCCGAAACCACACCTCCCTTTCCACATCCAGGCCCCACAGAACTTTCCATGGTTTACCCCAGACGCTTCATATGCCCTGGTTCAATCCATTGACAGCACGTCGACCCCGGTATACCACATCGTTCTAATTCACTCTATTCCTCGCACACCTGTCACCCTCCTGCATGTTCAGGCCCCGATCACTCAAAATATATATATATATATATATATATATATATATATATATATATATATATATATATATATATATATATATATATATATATATATATATATATATGTATATATATATATATATATATATATATATATATATATATATATATATATATATATATATATATATATATATATATATATATATATATATATATATATATATATATATATATATGTATATATATATATATATATATATATATATATATATATATATATATATATATATATATATATATATATATATATATATATATATACATTCGCGTGTCGTAGAACGAGACTAGAAGGGACGGGAGCGGGGGGCCAGAAATCCTCCCCTCCTTGTATTTTTTTTAACTTTCTAAAAAATGGGAAACAGAAGAAGGAGTCACGCGGGGAGTGCTCATCCTCCTCGAAGGCTGAGACTGGGGTGTCTAAATGTGTGTGGATGTAACCAAGATGTGAAAAAAAGGAGAGATAGGTAGTATGTTTGAGGAAAGGAACCTGGATGTTTTGGCTCTTAGTGAAACGAAGCTCAAGGGTAAAGGGGAAGAGTGGTTTGGGAATGTCTTGGGAGTAAAGTCAGGGATTAGTGAGAGGACAAGAGGAAGGGAAGGAGTAGCACTACTCCTGAATCAGGAGTTCTGGGAGTATGTGATAGAGTGTAAGAAAGTAAATTCTAAATTAATATGGGTAAAACTGAAAGTTGAAGGAGAGAGATGGGTGATTATTGGTGCATATGCACCTGAGCATGAGGAGAAAGATCATGAGAGGCAAGTGTTTTGGGAGCAGCTGAATGAGTGTGTTAGTGGTTTTGATGCACGAGACCGGGTTATAGTGATGGGTGATTTGAATGCAAAGGTGAGTGATGTGGCAGTTCAGGGAATAATTGGTATACTTGGGGTGTTCAGTGTTGTAAATGGAAATGGTGAAGAGCTTGTAGATTTATATGCTGAAAAAGGACTGGTGATTGGGAATACCATGTTTAAAAAGCGAGATATACATAAATATACGTATGTAAGTAGGAGAGATGGCCAGAGAGCGTTATTGGATTACGTGTAAATTGACAGACGGGCGAAAGAGAGACTTTCACTAATAATCTTACTTTTTCATCCGACCACTCACTACCCTTTCTAATCAACCCACCTCCCACGCTTCTCATGCCACAAGCATCTTTTGCGAAAGCCATCACTGCTTCCCTAAATACGTCCCATTCCTCCCCCACTCCCATTACCTTCTTTGTTCTTAACTTTTTCCATTCTTTACTCAATCTCTCTTGGTACTTCCTCACACAAGTCTCCTTCCCAAGCTCACTTACTCTCACCACCCTCTTCACCCCAACATTTTCTCCTCTTTTCTGAAAACCCACACAAATCTTCACCTTCGCCTCCACAAGATAATGATCAGACATCCCTCCAGTTGCACCTCTCAGCACATTAACATCTAAAAGTCTCTCTTTCGCACGCCTGTCATTTAACACGTAATCCAATAACGCTCTCTGGACATCTCTCTTACTTACATAGGTATACTTCTGTATATCTGGCTTTTTAAACCAGGTATTCCCAATAACCAGTCCTTTTTCAGCACATAAATCTACAAGCTCTTCACCATTTCCATTTACAACACTGAACATCCCATGAGTACCAATTATTCCCTGAACTGCCATATTACTCACATTTGCATTCAAATCACCCATCACTATAATCCCATCTTGTGCATCAAAACCACTAACACACTCATAG
>NC_092225.1:37854828-37859828 GCF_036320965.1 Panulirus ornatus
AGGTAGTAAAAGCTTTGCGGAAGATATATATATATATATATATATATATATATATATATATATATATATATATATATATATATATATATATATATATGTATATATATATATATATATATATATATATATATATATACATATATGGTTAGAGAAAGTCTTGGGAGTAAAGTTAGGAGTTAGTGAGAGGGCAAGAGCAAGGGAAGGAGCAGCACTACTTTTGATACAGGAGTGGTGGGAGTATGTGATTGAGCGTAAGAAAGTAACATGTAGATTGATATGGGTAAAACTGAAAGTGGATGGAGAGAGATTGGTGATTGTTGGTGCATATGCACCCGGGCATGAGAATAAAAATCATGAGAGGCAAGTGTCTTGGGTGCAGTTGAGTGAGTGTGTTAGTAGTTTTGATGCAGGCTACCATGTTATAGTGATGGGTGATTTGAATGCAAAAGAGTAATGTGGCAGTTGCGGGAATGATTGGTGTACATGCGGTGTTTAGTTTTGTAAATGGAAATGGTGAAGAGCTTGTAGATTTCTGTGCTCAAAAAGGACTGATGATTGGGAATATTTGTTTTAAAAAGAGAGATATACATAAGTATACGAATGTAATTAGGAGAGATAGCCAGACAGCGTTATTTGATTACGTGTTAATTGATAGGCGCGCGAAAGAGAGACTTTTGGATGTTAATGTGCTGAGAGGTGCAACTAGAGGAATGTCTGACTATTATCTTATGGAGTCAAAGGTGAACGCTTCTAGAGGTTTTCAGAAACGTAGAGAGAATGTTGGGGTTAAGATAATGATGAGAATAAGTGAGTTTGGGAGGGCTACCTGTGTGAGGAAGCACCTGGAGAGACTAAGTACAGAATGGGAAAAGGTGAGAACAAAGGAGGTAAGGGGAGTGTGGGAGAAATGGGATGTATTTTGGGAACCAGTGATGGCTTGCGCATAAGATGCTTGTGGCATGAGAAGCGTGGAAGGTGGGATGATTAGAAAGGGTAGTGAGTGGTGGGATGAAGAAGTAAGATTATTAGTGAAAGAGAAGAGAGAGGCATTTGGACGATTTTTGCAGGGAAAAATGCAAATGAGTGGGAGATGTATGAAAGAAAGAGACAGGAGGTCAAGCGAAAGGTGCAAGAGGTGAGAAAGAGGGCAAATGAGAGTTGGAGTGAGAGAGTATCATTAAATGTTTGTGAGAATAAAAAGATGTTCTGGAAGGAAGTAAATAAAGTGCGTAAGACAAGGGATCAAATTGGAACTTCAGTGAAGGGGGCTAATGGGGAGGTGATAACAAATAGTGGTGATGTGAGAAGGAGATGAGTGAGTATTTTGAAGGTTTGTTGAATGTGTTTGATGATAGAGTGGCAGATATAGGGTGTTTTGGTCCAGGTGGTATGCAAAGTGAGCGGGCTAGGGAAAATGATTTGGTAAACAGACAAAAGGTAGTAAAAGCTTTGCGGAAGATGAAAGCCGGCAAGGCAGCAGGTTTGGATGGTATTGCAGTGGAATTTATTGAAAAATGGCGTGAATGTATTGTTGACTGGTTGGTAAGGTTATTCAATGTATGTATGATTCATGGTGAGGTGCCTGAGGATTGGCGGAATGCTTGCATAGTGCCATGGTACACAGGCATAGGGGATAAGAGTGAGTGCTCAAATTACATAGGTATAAGTTTTTTGAGTATTCCTGGTAAATTAAATGGGAGGGTATTAATTGAGAGGGTGAAGGCATGTACTGAGCATCAGATTGGGGAAGAGCAGTGTGGTTTCAGTAGTGGTAGAGGATGTGTAGATCAGGTGTTTGTTTTGAAAAATGTATGTGTAAAATACTTAGAAAAGGAAATGTATTTCTATATAGCATTTATGGATCTGGAGAAGGAATATGATAGATTTGATAGAGATGCTCTGTGGAAGGTGTTAAGAATATATGGTGTGGGAGGCAAGTTGTTAGAAGCATAAAACTTTTTATCGAGGATCTAAGGCATGTGTTCGTGTAGGAAGAGAGGAAAGTGATTGGTTCTCAGTGAATGTTCGTTTGCGACCGGATTTTGTGATGCCTCCATGGTTGTAATATGTTTATGGATGGGGTTGTTAGGGAGGTGAATGCAAGAGTTTTGGAAAGAGGGGCAAGTATGCAGTCTCTTGTGGATGAGAGAGCTTGGGAAGTGAGTCAGTTGTTGTTCGTTGATGATACAGCGCTGGTGGATGATTCGTATGAGACACTGCAGAATTTGATGACTGAGTTCTGTAAAGTGTGTGAAAGAAGAAAGTTGAGAGTAAATGTGAATAAGAGCAAGGTTATTAAGTACTGTGGGGTTGATGGACATGTCAATTGGGACTAAGTTTGAATGGAAAAAATGGAGGAAGTGAAGTGTTTTTGATATATGGGAGTGGATTTGGCAGCGGATGGAACGATGGAACCGTGAGTGCATCATTGGGTGGGGGAGGGGGCGAAAGTTCTGGGTGTGATGAAAAATGTTTGGAAGTCGACACCATTATCACGGAAAGCAAAAATGGGTATATTTGAAGGCATAGTGATTCCAACAATGTTATATGGTTACGAAGCGTGAACTATAGATAGATTTTTGTGGAGGAAGGTGGATGTGCTGGAAATGAGATGTTTGAGGACAATGTATGGTGTGAAGTGATTTGATCAAATAAGTAATAATAGGAAAAGAGAGATGTGTGGTAACGAAATGAGTGTGGTTGAGAGAGCAGAAGAGTGTGTTTTAAAATTGTTTGGTCACAGGGAGAGAATGAGTGAGGAAAGATTGAACAAGAGGATATATATGTCAGAGGTGGAGGGAATGAAGAGAAGTGGGAGACCCAATTGAAGGTGGAAAGATGGAGGGAAAATGATTTTGAGTGATCGAGGCCTGAACATGCAGGAGAGTGAAAGGCGTGCAAAGAATAGAGTGAATTGGAACGATGCGATATCCTGGGGTCCAAGTCCTGTCAATGAATTGAACCAGGGCATATGAAGCGTCGAGGGTAAACCATAAAATGTTCTGTCGGGCTTAGATGTGGAAAGGGAGCTGTGGTTTCGGTGTATTATCAAATGACAGCTAGAGACTGATTGTGAACGATTGTGGCCTTTGTTGTCTTTTCTTAGCGTTGTCCACTGACAGCACGTCAACCCCGGTATACCACATCGATCCAATTCACTCTATTCCATGCCCCCCTTTCACCCTCCTGCATGTTCAGGCACCGATCACACAAAATCTTTTTCACTCCATCTTTCCACCTCCAATTTGGTCTCCCACTTCTCCTCGTTCCCTCCAACTCCGACACATATATCCTCCTGGTCAATCTTTCCTCACTCAATCTCTCCATGTGCCCAAACCATTTCAAAACAACCTCTTTGCTCTCTCAACCACGCTCTTTTTATTTCCACACATCTCTCTTACCCTTACGTTACTTACTCGATCAAACCACCTCACACCACACATTGTCCTCAAACATCTCATTTCCAGCACATCCATCCTCCTGCGCACAACTCTATCCATAGCTAACGCCTCGCAACCATACAACATTGTTGGAACGACTATTCCTTCAAACATATCCATTTTTGCTTTCCGAGATAATGTTCTCGACTTCCACACATTCTTCAAGGCTCCCAGAATTTTCGCCCCCTCCCCCAACCTATGATCCACTTCCGCTTCCATGGTTCCATCCGCTGCCAGATCCACTCCCAGATATCTAAAACACTTTACTTCCTCCAATTTTTCTCCATTCAAACTTACCTCCCAATTGACTTGACCCTCAACCCTACTGTACCTAATAACCTTGCTCTTATTCACATTTACTCTAAACTTTCTTCTTTCACACACTTTACCAAACTCAGTCACCAGCTTCTGCAGTTTCTCACATGAATCAGCCACCAGCGCTGTATCATCAGCGAACAACAACTGACTCACTTCCCAAGCTCTCTCATCCACAACAGACTACACACTTGCCCCTCTTTCGAAAACTCTTGCATTCACCTCCCTAACAACCCCATCCATAAACAAATTAAACAACCATGGAGACATCACACACCCCTGCCGCAAACCTACATTCACTGAGAACCAATCACTTTCCTCTCTTCCTACACGTACACATGCCTTACATCCTCGATAAAAACTTTTCACTGCTTCTAACAACTTGCCTCCCACACCATATATTCTTAATACCTTCCACAGAGCATCTCTATCAACTCTATCATATGCCTTCTCCAGATCCATAAATGCTACATACAAATCCATTTGTTTTTCTAAGTATTTCTCGCATACATTCTTCAAAGCAAACACCTGATCCACACATCCTCTACCACTTCTGAAACCACACTGCTCTTCCCCAATCTGATGCTCTGTACATGCCTTCACCCTCTCAATCAATACCCTCCCATATAATATACCAGGAATACTCAACAAACTTATACCTCTGTAATTTGAGCACTCACTCTTATCCCCTTTGCCTTTGTACAATGGCACTATGCAAGCATTCCGCCAATCCTCAGGCACCTCACCATGAATCATACATACATTAAATAACCTTACCAACCAGTCAACAATACAGTCACCCCCTTTTTTAATAAATTCCACTGCAATTCCATCCAAACCTGCTGCTTTGCCGGCTTTCATCTTCCGTAAAGCTTTTACTACCTCTTCTCTATTTACCAAATCATTTTCCCTATCCCTCTCACTTTACACACCACCTCGACCAAGACACCCCACATCTGCCACTCTATCATCAAACACATTCAACAAACCTTCAAAATACTCACTCCATCTCCTTCTCACATCACCACTACTTGTTTTAACCTCCCCATTAGCGCCCTTCACTGAAGTTCCCATTTGCTCACTTGTCTTACGCACTTTATTTACCTCCTTCCAAAACATCTTTTTATTCTCCCTTAAATTTAATAATACTCTCTCACCCCAACTCTCATTTGCCCTCTTTTTTACCTCTTGCACCTTTCTCTTGACCTCCTGTCTCTTTCTTTTATACATCTCCCACTCAATTGC
>NC_092225.1:37864828-37867328 GCF_036320965.1 Panulirus ornatus
TTTTTAAGCTAGAAGTTTCAGTTTTCTAAATTATCTCTTACACTTTTCATATATATTTTCATATATATATATATGAAATTGAGTGGGAGATGTATAAAAGAAAGAGACAAGAGGTCAAGAGAAAGGTGCAAGAGGTGAAAAAAAGGGCAAATGAGAGTTGGGGTGAGAGAGTATCATTAAATTTTAGGAGAATAAAAAGATGTTCTGGAAGGAGGTAAATAAAGTGCGTAAGACAAGGGAGCAAATGGGAACTTCAGTGAAGGGCGCAAATGGGGAGGTGATAACAAGTAGTGGTGATGTGAGAAGGAGATGGAGTGAGTATTTTGAAGGTTTGTTGAATATGTTTGATGATAGAGAGGCAGATATAGGGTGTTTTGGTCGAGGTGGTGTGCAAAGTGAGAGGGTTAGGGAAAATGATTTGGTAAACAGAGAAGAGGTAGTGAAAGCTTTGCGGAAGATGAAAGCCGGCAAGGCAGCAGGTTTGGATGGTATTGCAGTGGAATTTATTAAAAAAGGGGGTGACTGTATTGTTGACTGGTTGGTAAGGTTATTTAATGTATGTATGACTCATGGTGAGGTGCCTGAGGATTGGCGGAATGCGTGCATAGTGCCATTGTACAAAGGCAAAGGGGATAAGAGTGAGTGCTCAAATTACAGAGGTATAAGTTTGTTGAGTATTCCTGGTAAATTATATGGGAGGGTATTGATTGAGAGGGTGAAGGCATGTACAGAGCATCAGATTGGGGAAGAGCAGTGTGGTTTCAGAAGTGGTAGATGATGTGTGGATCAGGTGTTTGCTTTGAAGAATGTATGTGAGAAATACTTAGAAAAGCAAATGGATTTGTATGTAGCATTTATGGATCTGGAGAAGGCATATGATAGAGTTGATAGAGATGCTCTGTGGAAGGTATTAAGAATATATGGTGTGGGAGGCAAGTTGTTAGAAGCAGTGAAAAGTTTTTATCGAGGATGTAAGGCATGTGTACGTGTAGGAAGAGAGGAAAGTGATTGGTTCTCAGTGAATGTAGGTTTGCGGCAGGGGTGTGTGATGTCTCCATGGTTGTTTAATTTGTTTATGGATGGGGTTGTTAGGGAGGTAAATGCAAGAGTCTGGAAAGAGGGGCAAGTATGAAGTCTGTTGGGGATGAGAGAGCTTGGGAAGTGAGTCAGTTGTTGTTCGCTGATGATACAGCGCTGGTGGCTGATTCATGTGAGAAACTGCAGAAGCTGGTGACTGAGTTTGGTAAAGTGTGTGGAAGAAGAAAGTTAAGAGTAAATGTGAATAAGAGCAAGGTTATTAGGTACAGTAGGGTTGAGGGTCAAGTCAATTGGGAGGTGAGTTTGAATGGAGAAAAACTGGAGGAAGTGAAGTGTTTTAGATATCTGGGAGTGGATCTGTCAGCGGATGGAACCATGGAAGCGGAAGTGGATCATAGGGTGGGGGAGGGGGCGAAAATTTTGGGAGCCTTGAAAAATGTGTGGAAGTCGAGAACATTATCTCGGAAAGCAAAAATGGGTATGTTTGAAGGAATAGTGGTTCCAACAATGTTGTATGGTTGCGAGGCGTGGGCTATGGATAGAGTTGTGCGCAGGAGGATGGATGTGCTGGAAATGAGATGTTTGAGGACAATGTGTGGTGTGAGGTGGTTTGATCGAGTAAGTAACGTAAGGGTAAGAGAGATGTGTGGAAATAAAAAGAGCGTGGTTGAGAGAGCAGAAGAGGGTGTTTTGAAATGGTTTGGGCACATGGAGAGAATGAGTGAGGAAAGATTGACCAAGAGGATATATGTGTCGGAGGTGGAGGGAACGAGGAGAAGAGGGAGACCAAATTGGAGGTGGAAAGATGGAGTGAAAAAGATTTTGTGTGATCGGGGCCTGAACATGCAGGAGGGTGAAAGGAGGGCAAGGAATAGAGTGAATTGGAGCGATGTGGTATACAGGGGTTGACGTGCTGTCAGTGGATTGAATCAAGGCATGTGAAGCGTCTGGGGTAAACCATGGAAAGCTGTGTAGGTATGTATATTTGCGTGTGTGGACGTGTGTATGTACATGTGTATGGGGGGGAGTTGGGCCATTTCTTTCGTGTGTTTCCTTGCGCTACCTCGCAAACGCGGGAGACAGCGACAAAGTATAAAAAAAAAAAAAAAAAAAAAAAAAAAAAAAAAATGTATATATATATATATATATATATATATATATATATATATATATATACACATACATATATATATATATATATATAACTGGGGATAGGGGATTAAGAATACTTCCCACGTATTCCCTGCGTGTCGTAGAAGGCGACTAAAACGGGAGGGAGCGGGGGGCTGGAAATCCTCCCCTCTCGTTTTTTTTTTTTTTTTTTTTTTTTTTTTTAATTTTCCAAAAGAAGGAAGAGAGAATTGGGCCAGGTGAGGGTTTCCCTCAAGGCCCAGTCCTCTGTTCTTGACGCTACCTCGCTAATGCGGGAAATGGCGAATAGTTTGAAAGAAAAGAAAGATAT
>NC_092225.1:37877328-37909828 GCF_036320965.1 Panulirus ornatus
TTAAGTACAGTAGGGTTGAGAGTCAAGTCAGTTGGGAGGTGAGTTTGAATGGAGGAAAACTGGAGGAAGTGAAGTGTTTTAGATATTTGGGAGTGGATCTGTCAGCGGATGGAACCATGGAAGCGGAAGTGGATCATAGGGTGGGGGAGGTGGCGAAAATTCTGGGGGCCTTGAAGAATGTGTGGAAGTCGAGAACATTATCTCGGAAAGCAAAAATGGGTATGTTTGAAGGAATAGTGGTTGCAACAATGTTGTATGGTTGCGATACGTGGGCTATGGATAGAGTTGTGCGCAGGAGGATGGATGTGCTGGAAATGAGATGTTTGAGGACAATGTGTGGTGTGAGGTGGTTTGATCGATTGAGTAACGTAAGGGTAAGAGAGATGTGTGGAAACAAAAAGAGCGTGGTTGAGAGAGCAGGAGAGGGTGTTTTGAAGTAGTTTGGGCACATGGAGAGAATGAGTGAGGAAAGATTGACCAAGAGGATATATGTGTCGGAGGTGGAGGGAACGAGGAGAAGAGGGAGACCAAATTGGAGGTGGAAAGATGGAGTGAAAAAGATTTTGTGTGATCGGGGCCTGAACATGCAGGAGGGTGAAAGGAGGGCAAGGAATAGAGTGAATTGGAGCGATGTGGTATACCGGGGTTGACGTGCTGTCAGTGGATTGAATCAAAGCATGTGAAGCGTCTGGGGTAAACCATGGAAAGCTGTGTAGGTATGTATGTTTGCGTGTGTGGACGTATGTATATACATGTGTATGGGTGGGTTGGGCCATTTCTTTCGTGTGTTTCCTTGCGCTACCTCGCAAACTCGGGAGACAGCGACAAAGTATAATAGATAAAATAAAATAATATATATATGGTATATATATATATATGGTATACATGGTATATATATATATATATATATGGTATACATGGTATATATATATATATATATATATATATATATATATATATATATATATATATATATATATATATATATATGGTAGAATGGGAGATATAGGGTGTTTTGGTTGAGGTGGTGTGCAATGTGAGAGGGTTAGGGAAAATGTTTTGGTAAACAGAGAAGAGGTAGTAAAAGCTTTGCGGAGGATGAAAGCCGACAAGGCAGCAGGTTTGACTGGTATTGCAGTGGAATATTTTATAAAAGGGAGTGACTGTATTGTTGACTGGTTGGTAAGGTTATTTAATGAATTTTTGATTCACAGTGAGGTGCCTGAGGATTGGCGGAATGCTTGCATAGTGCCATTGTACAAAGGCAAAGGGGAGAAGAGTGAGTGCTCAAATTAAAGAGGTGTAAGTTTCTTGAGTATTCCTGGTAAATGATATGGGAGGGTATTGATTGAGAGGGTGAAGGCATGTACAGAGCATCAGACTGGGGAAGAGAAGTGTGGTTTCAGAAGTGGTAAAAGATGTGTGTATCAGTTATTTGCTTTGAAGAATGTATGTGAGAAATACTTAGAAAAGCAAATGGATTTGTATGTAGCATTTATGGATCTGGAGAAGGCATATGATAGAGTTGATAGAGATGCTCTGTGGAAGGTATTAAGAATATATGGTGTGGGAGGCAAGTTGTGAGAAGCAGTAAAAAGTTTTTATCGAAGATGTAAGGCATGTGACCGTGTAGGAAGAGAGGAAAGTGATTTGTTCTCATTGAATGTAAGTTTGCGGAAGGGGTGTGTGATGTCTTCATGGTTGTTTAATTTATTTATGGATGGGGTTGTCAGGGAGGTGAATGCAAGAGTTTTGGAAAGAGGGGCAAGTATGAAGTCTGTTGTGGATGAGAGAGCTTGGGAAGTGAGTCAGTTGTTGTTCGCTGATGATACAGCGCTGGTGGCTGATTCATATGAGAAACTGCAGAAGCTGGTGACTGAGTTTGGTAAAGTGTGTGAAAGAAGAAAGTTAAGAGTAAGTTTGAATAAGAGCAAGGTTGTTAGGTACAGTAGGGTTGAGGGTCAAGTGAATTGGGAGGTAAGTTTGAATGGAGAAAAAATGGAGGATGTGAAGGGTTTTAGATATCTGGGAGTGGATCTGACAGCGGATGAGACCATGGAAGCGGAAGTGAATCATATAGTGGGGGAGGGGGCGAAAATTCTGGGAGCCTTAGAGAATGTGTGGAAATCATGATCATTATCTCGGAAAGCAAGAATTGGTATGTTTGAAGGAATAGTGGTTCCAACAATGTTGTATGGTTGCGAGGCGTAGGCTATGGATAGGATTGTTCACGGGAGGGTGGATGTGCTGCAAATGAGATGTTTGAGGACAATATGCTGTTTGAGGTGGTTTGATCGAGTAAGTAATGTAAGGGTAAGAGAGATGTGTGGAAATAAAAAGGGTGTGGTTGAGAGAGCAGAAGAGGGTGTTTTAAATTGTTTGGTCACATGGGGAGAATGAGTGATGAAAGATTGACCAAGAACGTATATGTGTCAGAGGTGGAGGGAACGAGGAGAAGTGGGAGATCAAATTGGAGGTGGAAAGATGGAGTGAAAAAGATTTTGAGTGATCGGACATAAACATGCAGTAGGGTGAAAGGCTTGCAAGAAATAGAGTTAATTAGAACGATGTGGTATACCGGGGTCGACGTGCTGTCAATGTATTGAACCACGGCATATGAAGCGTGTGGGGTAAACCATGGAAAGTTGTTTGGGGCCTGGACGTGGAAAGGGAGCCTTGTTTCGGTGCATTATTACATGACAGCTAGAGACTGAGTGTGAACGAATTGAGCTGTTGTTGTCTTTTCCTACCGTACCCCGCACACATGAGGGTGGAGGGGGTTGTTATTCCATGTGTGGCGAGGTGGCGATGGGAATAAATAAAGGCAGACAGTATGAATTATTTACATGTTTATATATGTATATGTCTGTGTGTGTATATATATGTGGACATTAAGAGCTATAGGTATGTATATTTGCGTGTGTGGATGTGTATGTATATACATGTGTATATGGGTGGGTTGGGCCATTCTTTCGTCTGTTTCCTTGCGCTACCTCGCTAATGCAGGAGACCGCGCCTGCGAGGTAACGCAAGAAACAGACGAACGAAATGGCCCAGCCCACCCCCACACACATGCACACACACACACTCCACACACGCAGACTTATATACCGATACATCCCAACGTATACGCATATATACTCACACAGACACACACATATACACACACGCACACAATTCACACTGTCTGCCCTACTCACCCCTATCGCTACCCAGCCACACACGGAATAACATCCCCCTCCCCCCTCATGTGCGCGAGGCAGCGCCAGGAAAAGACAACGAAGGCCCCATTCGCTCACAATCTGTCACTAGCTGTCATTCAATTATGCCCGAAACCACAGCTCCCTTTCCACATCCAGGCCCCACAAAACTTTCCAAGGTTTACCCCAGACCCTTCACATGCCCTGAGTAAATCCATTGACAGCAAATGACCCCGTTATACCACATCGACCCAATTCACTCTATGCCTTGCCCGCCTTTCACCCTCCTGCATGTTCAGGCCCGGATCACCCCAAATCTTTTTCACTCCATTTTCCCACCTCCAGTTTCGTCTCCCACTTCTCCTCGTTCCCTCCACCTGCGACACATATATCCTCTTGGTCAATCTTTCCTCACTCATTCTCTCCATGTGCCCAAACCATTTCAAAACACCATCTTCTGCTCTCTCAACCATGCTCATTTTATTTCCACACATCTCTCTTACCCTTACATTACCTACTCGATCAAACCACCTCACACAACATATTGTCCTCAAACATCTCATTTCCAGCACATTCACCCTTCTGCGCACAACTCTATCCATAGCCCACGCCTCGCAACCATACAACATTGTTGAAACCACTATTCCTTCAAACATAGCCAATTTTGCTTTCGGAGATAATGTTCTCGACTCCCACACATTCTTCAAGGCTCTCAGGATTTTCGCCCCCTCCCCCACCCTATGATTTACTTCCGCTTCCATGGTTTCATCCGCTGCCAGATCCACTCCCAGATATCTAAAACACTTTTCTTCCTCTAGTTTTTCTCCATTCAAACATACCTCCCAATTGACTTGACTCTCAACTCTACTGTACATAATAACCTTGCTCTTATTCACATTTACCCTTAACTTTCTTCTTTCACATACTTTACCAAACTCAGTCACCAGCTTCTCCAGTTTCTCACATGAATCAGCCAACAGCGCTGTATCATCAGCGAACAACAACTGACTCACTTTCCAAGCTCTCTCATCCCCACCGGACTGCACACTAGCCCGTCTTTCGAAAACTCTTGCATTCACCTACCTAACTACCCCATCCATAAACAAATAAAACAACCATGGAGGCATCACACAACCCTGCCGCAAACCTATATTCACTGAGAATTAGTCACTTTCCTCTCTTCCTACACGTACTCATTCCTTACATCCTCGATATATACACACACACACACACACACACACATATATATATATATATATATATATATATATATATATATATATATATATATATATATATATACGAATAAAGTGTATATGAACGCGCACCTTCATAGAACATACAAAGCTCCAACAGCCAGGATCGAACCTGGGACCCCTTGTGCAAGAGGCAGGCATGTAGCCGCTAGGCTAAGGGAATGTATAATAGGAAACAACTATTCGAAATACTAAGTACTCGAATACCCTTCGTCTCACAATGGTGAGCAACGGGGTCTATCGGTTGTTTCCGAACAGAACACATAGCCAGCAGATAGCGTTTTACCGAACCTGACTGTACAACGCGGAGTTATATGAATACGAATAAAGTGTATATGAACGCGCACCTTCATAGAACATACAAAGCTCCAACAGCCAGGATCGAACCTGGGACCCCTTGTGCAAGAGGCAGGCATTCTAACCGCTAGGCTAAGGGACTGTATAATAGGAAACAACTATTCAAAATACTAAGTACTCGAATACCCTTCGTCTCACAATGGTGAGCAACGGGGTCTATCGGTTGTTTCCGAACAGAACACAGCCAGCAGATAGCGTTTTACCGAGCCTGACTGCACAACCGATAGACCCCGTTGCTCACCATTGTGAGACGAAGGGTATTCGAGTACTTATTATTTCGAATAGTTGTCTCCTATTATACAGTCCCTTAGCCTAGCGGTTAGCATGCCTGCCTCTTGCACAAGGGGTCCCAGGTTCGATCATGGCTGTTGGAGCTTTGTATGTTCTATGAAGGTGCGCGTTCATATACACTTTATTCGTATTCATATAACCCCGCGTTGTACAGTCAGGTTCGGTAAAATGCTATCTGCTGGCTATGTGTTCTGTTCGGAAACAACCGATAGACCCCGTTGCTCACCATTGTGAGACGAAGGGTATTCGAGTACTTAGTATTTCGAATAGTTGTTTCCTATTATACAGTCCCTTAGCCTAGTGGTTAGCATGCCTGCCTCTTGCACAAGGGGTCCCAGGTTCGATCCTGGCTGTTGGAGCTTTATATGTTCTATGATATATATATATATATATATATATATATATATATATATATATATATATATATATATATATATATATATATATATATATATATATATATATATATATATATATATATATATATATATATATATATATATATATATATATATATATATAGTGGTGGTGGTGTGAGAAGGAGACGAAGTGAGTATTTTGAAGGTTTGTTGAATGTGTTTGATGATAGAATGGCAGATATAGGGTGTTTTGGTCGAGTTGGTGTGCAAAGTGAGACGGTTAGGGAAAAAAAAATCTGTAAATATAGGTAGTAAAAGCTTTGCGGAAGTTGAAAGCCGGCAAGGCAGCATGTTTGGATAGTATTGCAGTGGAATTTATTAAAAAAAGGGGGTGAATGCATTGTTGACTGGTTGGTAAGGTTATTTAATGTATGCATGATTTATTGTGAGTTGCCAGATGATTGGCGGAATGCTTACATAGTGCCATTGTACGAAGGCAAAGGTGATAAGCGTGAGTGCTCAAATTACAGAGGTATAAGTTTCTTGAGTATTCCTGGTAAATTATATGGGAGGGTATTGATTAAGAGGGTGAAGGCATGTACAGAGCATCAGATTGGGGAAGAGCAGTGTGGTTTCAGAAGTTGTAGAGGATGTGTGGATGAGGGGTTTGCTTTCAAGAATGTATGTGAGAAATACCTAGAAAAGCAAATGGATTTGTATGAAGTATTTATGGATCTGTAGAAGGCATATGATAGAGTTGATAGAGATACTCTGTGGAAAGTATTAAGAACATATGGTGTGGGAGGCAAGTTGTTAGAAGCAGTGAAAAGTTTTTATAGAGGATGTAATTCATGTGTACGTGTAGGAAGAGAGGAAAGTGATTGGTTCTCAGTGAATGTAGGTTTCCGGTAGGGGTGTGTGATGTCTCCATGGTTGTTTAATTTGTTTATTGATGATGTTGTTAGGGAGGTGAATTCAAGAGTTTTGGAAAGAAGGGCAAGTATGCAGTCTTTTGTGGATGAGAGAGTTTGGAAAGTGAGTCAGTTGTTCTCTGATGATACAGCGCTGGTGGCTGATTCATGCGAGAAACTGCAAAAGCTAGTGGCTGAGTTCGGTAAAGTGTGTGAAAGAAAAAAGTGAGAGGAAAAATGAATAAGAGTAAGGGTATTAGGTACAGTAGGGTTGAGGGTCAAGTAAATTGGGAGGTAATTTTGAATGGAGAAAACTGGAGGAAGTGAAGTGTTTTAGATATCTGGGAGTGGATTTGGCAGCGGATGGAACCATTGAAGCATAAGTGAAGGGGGAGGAGGCGACAATTCTGTGACATTTGAAGAATGTGTGGAAGTCGAGAACATTATCTCGGAAAGCAAAAATGGGTATGTTTAAAGGAATAGTGATTCCAACAATGTTGTATGGTTGCGAGGCGTGGGCTATGGATAGAGTGGTTTGCAGGAGGTTGGATGCGCTGGAAATGAGATGTTTGAAGATAATATGTTGTGTGAGGTGGTTTGATCGATTAAGTAATAATTGGGTAAGAGAGATGTATGGTAATAAAAAGAGTGTGGTTGAGAGAGCAGAAGAGTGTGTTTTGAAATGGTTTGGTCACATGGAGAGAATGAGTGAGGAAAGATTGACCAAGAGGATATATGTGTCAGAGTTGGAGCGAACGAGGAGAAATGGGAGACCAAATTGGAGGTGGAAAGATGGAGTGAAAAAGATTTTGAGTGATCGCTGTCTGAACATGCAGGAGGATAAAAGGCGTGCGAGGAATAGAGTGAATTGGAACGATGTGGTATAACGGGGTCGACGTTCTGTCAATGGATTAAATTAGGGCAGGTAAAGCGTCTGTGGTAAACCATGGAAAGTTCTGTGGTGCTTGGATGTGGAAAGGGAGCTGTGGTTTCGGTGAATTAGTAGATGACAGCTAGAGACTGAGTGTGAACGAATGGGTCTTTTTTTGACTTTTCCTAGCGCTACCTCGCACACATGAGGGTTGAGGGTGTTGTTGATGGGAATGAATAAAGGCAGACATTATGAATCATGTACATGGGTATATATGTATATGTCTGTGTGTGTATATATATATATATATATATATGTATACATTAAAATGTATATGTATGTATATGTGATGTGTGTGGACATGTATGTATATATATGTGTATGTGGGTGGGTTAGGCCATTCTTTCGTCTGATTACTTGCGCTACATCGCTAACGCGGGAGACAGCGACAAAGTAAAATAAAATAAATAAATAAATAAGATATATATATATATATATATATATATATATATATATATATATATATATATATATATATATATATATATTTATATATATATACATATATATATATATATATATATATATATATATATATATATATATATATATATAAATATATATATATATATATATATATATATCTTTTAAACTATTCGCCATTTCCCGCGTTAGCGAGGTAGCGTTTAAGAACAGAGAACTGGGCCTTTGTGGAATATCCTCACCTGGCCCCCTCTGTTCCTTCTTTTGAAAAATTGAAAAAAAAAAAAAAAAATGAGAGGGGAAGATTTCCAGCCTCCCGCTCCCTCCCCTTTTAGTCGCCTTCTACGACACGCAGGGAATACGTGGGAAGTATTCTTAAACCCTTATCCCCAGGTATATATATATATATATATATATATATATATATATATATATATATATATATATATATATCCAGCGCTCGTACGATGAGTGCAACAAATGACGGCTTGTGTTGGGGTAAGGTGAGGGACGTGCCACCTCAGCATGGAGCTTGGGAAGTCTAGTGAACAAGTGCACGGAACCGCTTCGGGTGAACATACTTGGACGTGGTGGTACAAGTAGTTGCACGGGCTGTGATCCTCGCTTTGGTTTCAAGAATGTTCTTCCGCCCACCAGTGATGCTACTACTTTTGTGAATTAAAAACCATTGCAACACAAACCTCGCCAGGTGGTAGAGTGACCCGCAGTGTATCGAGACAGACTTCCCCAGAACTTTTTTAAAGGGGAAGTAAATGTTTATAGTTGTGTTACTGGAGTGATAGTTTTCATACATGGTGCTCTGACAAGAAAATAGTGAAATTGGAAAAAATATAGCTTAGACATTGAAGCTTATTCTTTCACTGAAATGTGAACAAAGGGAGCATTTTTTTCAAAGTGAAAGAGACATGGAAAGCAAAAAGGTGTTTTTCATGAATGTACTGCAAAAGTTGAGGTCCAGATAAATTTTTGGTCTGTCAAGGCTGTATTATGGCGGATGACCAACTATCTACCCTCATGTATCCAGGATATGGTTGTATTTTGTGTAATGAAGACAATTGAGAAACATCATAAGCCAATATTCCAGTTTCATGATAAGAGAAGTGGACCAGGCAGTATGATCCAGTGGTTAAATTGATGAAAACTACTATTGACGTTGTGTAAATAAATTATACATTTCCCTTTTCCATAGCCAGAGGTTGAACCATTATGTGACATTCATTTTTTCATTTCATTTCAAGCGAGAAGTTTTAGTTTTCTAGATTATTTCTTACATTTTTCATATGTATATATATATCTGTGTGTGTATGTGTGTGTATGTGCATGTATGTGTGTGTATGTGTGTGTATGTGTGTATATATGTATATATATATATATATATATATATATATATATATATATATATATATATATATATATATATATATATATATAAATATATATATATATATATATATATATATATATATATATATATATATATAAATATATATATATATATATATATATATATATATATATATATATATATATATATATTCTTTTTTTTTTTTTTTGCTTTGTCGCTGTTTCCCGCGTTTGCGAGGTAGCGCAAGGAAACAGACGAAAGAAATGGCCCAACCCACCCCCATACACATGTATATACATACGTCCACACACGCAAATATACATACCTACACAGCTTTCCATGGTTTACCCCAGACGCTTCACATGCCTTGATTCAATCCACTGCCAGCACGTCAACCCCGGTATACCAAATCGCTCCAAATCACTCTATTCCTTGCCCTCCTTTCACCCTCCTGCATGTTCAGGCCCCGATCACACAAAATCTTTTTCACTCCATCTTTCCACCTACAATTTGGTCTCCCTCTTCTCCTCGTTCCCTCCACCTCCGACACATATATTCTCTTGGTCAATCTTTCCTCACTCATTCTCTCCATGTGCCCGAACCATTTCAAAACACCCTCTTCTGCTCTCTCAACCACGCTCTTTTTATTTCCACACATCTCTCTTACCCTTACGTTACTTACTCGATCAAACCACCTCACACATCATATTGTCCTCAAACATCTCATTTCCAGCACATCCATCCTCCTGCGCACAACTCTATCCATAGCCCACGCCTCGCAACCATACAACATTGTTGGAACCACTATTCCTTCAAACATACCCATTTTTGCTTTCCGAGAAAATGTTCTCGACTTCACACATTCTTCAAGGCTCCCAGAATTTTCGCCCCCTCCCCCACCCTATGATCCACTTCCGCTTCCATGGTTCCATCCGCTGACAGATCCACACCCAGATATCTAAAACACTTCACTTCCTCCAGTTTTTCTCCATTCAAACTCACCTCCCAATTGACTTGACCCTCAACCCTACTGTACCTAATAACCTTGCTCTTATTCACATCTACTCTTAACTTTCTTCTTTCACACACTTTACCAAACTCAGTCACCAGCTTCTGCAGTTTCTCACATGAATCAGCCACCAGCGCTGTATCAACAGCGAACAACAACTGACTCACTTCCCAAGCTCTCTCATCCCCAACAGACTTCATACTTGCCCCTCTTTCCAAAACTCTTGCATTCACCTCCCTAACAACCCTATCCATAAACAAATTAAACAACCATGGAGACATCACACACCCCTGCCGCAAACCTACATTCACTGAGAACCAATCACTTTCCTCTCTTCCTACACGTACACATGCCTTACATCCTCGATAAAAACTTTTCACTGCTTCTAACAACTTGCCTCCCACACCATATATTCTTAATACCTTCCACAGAGCATCTCTATCAACTCTATCATATGCATTCTCCATATCCAGAAATGCTACATACACATCTATTTGCTTTTCTAAGTATTTCTCACATACATTCTTCAAAGGAAACACCTGATCCACACATCCTCTACCACTTCTGAAACCACACTGCTCTTCCCCAATCTGATGCTCTGTACATGCCTTCACCCTCTCAATCAATATCCTCCCATATAATTTACCAGGAATACTCAACAAACTTATACCTCTGTAATTTGAGCACTCACTCTTATCCCCTTTGCCTTTGTACAATGGCACTATGCACGCATTCCGCCAATCCTCAGGCACCTCACCATGAGTCATACATACATTAAATAACCTTACCAACCAGTCAACAATACAGTCACCCCCTTTTTTAATAAATTCCACTGCAATACCATCCAAACCTGCTGCCTTGCCGGCTTTCATCTTCTGCAAAGCTTTTACTACCTCTTCTCTGTTTACCAAATCATTTTCCCTATGAAAATAAAATTGAGTGGGAGATGTATAAAAGAAAGAGACAGGAGGTCAAGAGAAAGGTGAAAGAGGTGAAAAAAAAAGGCAAATGAGAGTTGGGGTGAGAGAGTATCATTAAATTTTAGGGAGAATAAAAAGATGTTCTGGAAGGAGGTAAATAAAGTGCGTAAGACAAGGGAGCAAATGGGAACTTCAGTGAAGGGCGCAAATGGGGAGGTGATAACAAGTAGTGGTGATGTGAGAAGATGGAGTGAGTATTTTGAAGGTTTGTTGAATGTGTTTGATGATAGAGTGGCAGATATAGGGTGTTTTGGTCGAGGTGGTGTGCAAAGTGAGAGGGTTTGGGAAAATGATTTGGTAAACAGATATATATATATATATATATATATATATATATATATATATATATATATATATATATATATATATATATGATCATATATATATATATATATATATATATATATATATATATATATATATATACATATATATATATATATATATATATATATATATATATATATATATATATATATATATATATATATATATATATATATATATATATATATATATATATATTATCCCTGGGGATAGGGGTGAAAGAATACTTCCCAAGCATTCCTCACGTGTCGTAGAAGGCGAGTAGAGGGGACGGGAGCGAGGGGGCCAGAAATCCTCAACTCCTTGTATTTTGACTTTCTAAAAAATGGGAAACAGAAGGAGTCACGCGGGGAGTGCTCATCCTGCTCGTAGACTCAGATTGGGGTGTCTAAATGTGTTTGAATGTAACCAAGATGTGAAAAAAGAAGAGATAGGTAGAATGTTTGAGGAAAGGAACCTGAATGTTTTGGCTCTGAGTGAAACGAAGCTCAAGGGTAAAGGGGAAGAGTGGTTTGGGAATGTCTTGGGAGTAAAGTCAGGGGTTAGTGAGAGGACAAGAGCAAGGGAAGGAGTAGCAGTACACCTGAAACAGGAGTTGTGGGAGTATGTGATAGAATGTAAGAAAGTAAATTCTCGATTAATATGGGTAAAACTGAAAGTTCATTGAGAGAGATGGGTGATTATTGGTGTATATGCACCTGGGCATGAGAAGAAAGATCATGAGAAGCAAGTGTTTTGAGAGCAGCTGAATGAGTGTGTTAGTGGTTTTGATGCAAAAGACGGGGTTGTACTGATGGGTGATTTGAATGCAAAGGTGAGTAATGTGGCATTTGAGGGAATAATTGGTAAACATGGAGTGTTCAGTTTTGTAAATGGAAATGGTGAAGAGCTGGTAGATTTATGTGCTAAAAAAGGACTGGTGATTGGGAATACCTGGTTTAAAAAGCGAGATATACATAAGTATACGTATGTAAGTAGGGGAGATGGCCAGAGAGCGTTATTGGATTACGTGTTAATTGACAGGAGCGCGAAAGAGAGACTTTTGGTTGTTAATGTGCTGAGAGGTGCAACTGGAGGGATGTCTTATCATTATCTTGTGGGGGCTAAGGTGAAGATTTGTATGGGTTTTCAGAAAAGAAGAGTGAATGTTGGGGTGAAGAGGGTGGTGAAAGTAAGTGAGCTTGGGAAGGAGACTTGTGTGAGGAAGGACCAGGAGAGACTGAGTACAGAATGGAAAAAGGTGAGAACAATGGAAGTAACGGGAGTGGGGGAGGAATGGGATGTATTTAGGAAATCAATGATGGAGTGCGCAAAAGATGCTTGTGGCATGAGAAGCGTGGGAGGTGGGTTGATTAGAAAGGGTAGTGAGTGGTGGGATGAAGAAGTAAGATTATTAGTGAAAGAGAAGAGAGAGGCATTTGGACGGTATTTGCAGGGAAAAAATGCAATTGATTGGGAGATGTATAAAAGAAAGAGACAGGAGGTCAAGAGAAAGGTGCAAGAGGTGAAAAAGAGGGCAAATGAGAGTTGGGGTGAGAGAGTATCATTAAATTTCAGGGAGAATAAAAAGATGTTCTGGAAGAAGGTAAATAAAGTGCATAAGACAAGGGAGCAACTGGGAATTTCAGTGAAGGGCGCTAATGGGGAAGTGAAAAGAAGTAGTGGTGATATGAGGAGATGGAGTGAGTATTTTGAAGGTTTGTTGAATGTGTTTGATGATAGAGTGGCAGATATAGGGTGTTTTTACGAGGTGGTGTGCAAAGTGAGAGGGTTAGGGAAAATGATTTGGTAAACAGAGAAGAGGTAGTAAAAGCTTTGCGGAAGATGAAAGCCGGCAAGGCAGCAGGTTTGGATGGTATTGCAGTGGAATCTATTTAAAAAGTGGGTGACTTTATTGTTGACTGGTTGGTAAGGTTATTTAATGTATTTATGACTCATGGTGAGGTGCCTGAGGATTGGCGGAGTGCGTGCATGATGCCATTGTACAAAGGAAAAGGGGATAAGAGTGAGTGCTCAAATTACAGAGGTATAAGTATGTTGAGTATTCGTGGTAAATTATATGGGAGGGTATTGATTGAGAGGGTGAAGGCATGTACAGAGCATCAGATTGGGGAAGAGCAGTGTGGTTTCAGAAGTGGTAGAGGATGTGTGGATCAGGTGTTTGCTTTGAAGAATGTATGTGAGAAATACTTAGAAAAGCAAATGGATTTGTATGTAGCATTTATGGATCTGGAGAAGGCATATGATAGAGTTGATAGAGATGCTCTGTGGAAGGTATTAAGAATATATGGTGTTAGAGGCAAGTTGTTAGAAGCAGTGAAAAGTTTTTATCGAGGATGTAAGGCATGTGTACGTGTAGGAAGAGAGGAAAGTGATTGGTTCTCAGTGAATGTAGGTTTGCGGCAGGAGTGTGTGATGTCTCCATGGTTGTTTAATTTGTTTATGGATGGGGTTGTTAGGGAGGTGAATGCAAGAGTTTTGGAAAGAGGGGCAAGTATGCAGTCTGTTGTGGATGAGAGAGCTTGGGAAGTGAGTCAGTTGTTGTTCGCTGATGATACAGCGCTGGTCTCTGATTCATTTGAGAAACTGCAGAAGCTGGTGACTGAGTTTGGTAAAGTGTGTGAAAGAAGAAAGTTAAGAGTAAATGTGAATAAGAGCAAGATTATTAGGTACAGTAGGGCTGAGGGTCAAGTCAATTGGGAGGTAGGTTTGAATGGAGAAAAACTGGAGGAAGTAAAGTGTTTTAGATATCTTGGAGTGGATCTGGCAGCGGATGGAACCATGGAAGCGGTAGTGAATCATAGTGTGGGGGAGGGGGCGAAAATTCAGGAAGCCTTGAAGAATGTGTGGAAGTCGAGAACATTATCTCGGAAAGCAAAAATTGATATGTTTGAAAGAATAGTGGTTCCAACAATGTTGTATGGTTGCGAGGCGTGGGCTATGAATAGAGTTGTGCGCAGGAGGGTGGATGTGCTGGAAATGAGATGTTTGAGGACAATGTGTGGTCTGAGGTGCTTTGATCGAGTAAGTAATGCAAGGGTAAGAGAGATGTGTGGAAATAAAAAGAGCGTGGTTGAGAGCGCAGAATAGTGTGTTTTGAAATGGTTTTGTCACATGGAGAGAATGAGTGAGGAAAGATTGACCAAGAGGATATATGTGTCGGAGGTGGAGGGAACGAGGAGAAGTGGGAGACCAAATTGGAGGTGGAAAGATGAAGTGAAAAAGATTTTGAGTTGTCGGGGCCTGAACATGCAGGAGGGTGAAAGGCAGGAAGGAATAGAGTGAATTGGATCGATGTGGTATACCGGGGTTGACGTGCTGTCAGTGGATTGAATCAGGGCATGTTTAGCGTCTGGGGTAAACCATGGAAAGTTGTGTGGTGCCTGGATGTGGAAAGGGACCTTTGGTTTAGGGCATTATTGCATGACAGCTAGAGAGTGAGTGTGAACGAATGGGGCCTTTGTTGTGTTTTCCTAACGCTACCTCGATCACATGAGGGGGGAGGGGGATGGTATTCCATGTGTGACGAGGTGGCCTTGAAAATGAATAAAGGCAGACAGTGTGAATTGTGTCCCTGGGTATATATGTATGTGTCTGTGTGTGTATATATATATATGTGTACATTGAGATGTATAGGTGTGTATATTTGCGTGTGTGGACGTGTATGTATATGCATGTGTATGGGGGTGAGTTGGGCCATTTCTTTCGTCTCTTTCCTTGCGCTACCTCGCAAACGCGGGAGACAGAAAAAAAAAGTATGAAGTCTGTTGGGGATGAGAGAGCTTGGGAAGTGAGTCAGTTGTTGTTCGCTGATGATACAGCGCTGGTGGCTGATTCATGTGAGAAACTGCAGAAGCTGGTGACTGAGTTTGGTAAAGTGTGTGGAAGAAGAAAGTTAAGAGTAAATGTGAATAAGATCAAGGTTATTAGGTACAGTAGGGTTGAGGGTCAAGTCAATTGGGAGGTGAGTTTGAATGGAGAAAAACTGGAGGAAGTGAAGTGTTTTAGATATCTGGGAGTGGATCTGGCAGCGGATGGAACCATGGAAGCGGAAGTGGATCATAGGGTGGGGGAGGGGGCGAAAATTCTGGGGGCCTTGAAGAATGTGTGGAAGTCGAGAACATTATCTCGGAAAGCAAAAATGGGTATGTTTGAAGGAATAGTGGTTCCAAGAATGTTGTATGGTTGCGAGGCGTGGGCTATGGATAGAGTTGTGCGCAGGAGGATGGATGTGCTGGAAATGAGATGTTTGAGGACAATGTGTGGTGTGAGGTGGTTTGATCGAGTGAGTAACGTAAGGGTAAGAGAGATGTGTGGAAATAAAAAGAGCGTGGTTGAGAGAGCAGAAGAGGGTGTTTTGAAGTGGTTTGGGCACATGGAGAGAATGAGTGAGGAAAGATTGACCAAGAGGATATATGTGTCGGAGGTGGAGGGAACGAGGAGAAGAGGGAGACCAAATTGGAGGTGGAAAGATGGAGTGAAAAAGATTTTGTGTGATCGGGGCCTGAACATGCAGGAGGGTGAAAGGAGACCAAGGAATAGAGTGAATTGGAGCGATGTGGTATACCGGAGTTGACGTGCTGTCAGTGGATTGAATCAAGGCATGTGAAGCGTCTGGGGTAAACCATGGAAATCTGTGTAGGTATGTATATTTGCGTGTGTGGACGTATGTATATACATGTGTATGGGGGGGGGGTTGGGCCATTTCTTTCGTCTGTTTCCTTGCGCTACCTCGCAAACGCGGGAGACAGCGACAAAGTATAATGAAATAAAAATAAATAAATGAATATATATATATATATATATATATATATATATATATATATATATATATATATATATATATATATATATATATATATTTTTTTTTTTTTTTTTTTTTTTTATACTTTGTCGCTGTCTCCCGCGTTTGCGAGGTAGCGCAAGGAAACAGACGAAAGAAATGGCCCAACCCCCCCCATACACATGTACATACACACGTCCACACACGCTTTCCATGGTTTACCCCAGACGCTTCACATGCCTTGATTCAATCCACTGACAGCACGTCAACCCCTGTATACCACATCGCTCCAATTCACTCTATTCCTTGCCCTCCTTTCACCCTCCTGCATGTTCAGGCCCCGATCACACAAAATCTTTTTCACTCCATCTTTCCACCTCCAATTTGGTCTCCCTCTTCTCCTCGTTCCCTCCACCTCCGACACATATATCCTCTTGGTCAATCTTTCCTCACTCATTCTCTCCATGTGCCCGAACCATTTCAAAACACCCTCTTCTGCTCTCTCAACCACGCTCTTTTTATTTCCACACATCTCTCTTACCCTTACGTTACTTACTCGATCAAACCACCTCACACCACACATTGTCCTCAAACATCTCATTTCCAGCACATCCATCCTCCTGCGCACAACTCTATCCATAGCCCACGCCTCGCAACCATACAACATTGTTGGAACCTACTATTCCTTCAAACATACCCATTTTTGCTTTCCGAGATAATGTTCTCGACTTCCACACATTTTTCAAGGCTCCCAGAATTTTCGCCCCCTCCCCCACCCTATGATCCACTTCCGCTTCCATGGTTCCATCCGCTGCCAGATCCACTCCCAGATATCTAAAACACTTCACTTCCTCCAGTTTTTCTCCATTCAAACTCACCTCCCAATTGACTTGACCGTCAACCCTACTGTACCTAATAACCTTGCTCTTATTGACATTTACTCTTAACTTTCTTCTTCCACACACTTTACCAAACTCAGTCACCAGCTTCTGCAGTTTCTCACATGAATCCGCCACCAGCGCTGTATCATCAGCGAACAACAACTGACTCACTTCCCAAGCTCTCTCATCCCCAACAGACTTCATACTTGCCCCTCTTTCCAAAACTCTTGCATTCACCTCCCTAACAACCCCATCCATAAAGAAATTAAACAACCATGGAGACATCACACACCCCTGCCGCAAACCTACATTCACTGAGAACCAATCACTTTCCTCTCTTCCTACACGTACACATGCCTTACATCCTCGATAAAAACTTTTCACTGCTTCTAACAACTTGCCTCCCACACCATATATTCTTAATACCTTCCACAGAGCATCTCTATCAACTCTATCATATGCATTTCCATATCCAGAAATGCTACATACACATCTATTTGCTTTTCTAAGTATTTCTCACATACATTCTTCAAAGGAAACACCTGATCCACACATCCTCTACCACTTCTGAAACCACACTGCTCTTCCCCAATCTGATGCTCTGTACATGCCTTCACCCTCTCAATCAATATCCTCCCATATAATTTACCAGGAATACTCAACAAACTTATACCTCTGTAATTTGAGCACTCACTCTTATCCCCTTTGCCTTTGTACAATGGCACTATGCATGCATTCCGCCAATCCTCAGGCACCCTCACCATGAGTCATACATACATTAAATAACCTTACCAACCAGTCAACAATACAGTCACCCCTTTTTTAATAAATTCCACTGCAATACCATCCAAACCTGCTGCCTTGCCGGCTTTCATCTTCTGCAAAGCTTTTACTACCTCTTCTCTGTTTACCAAATCATTTTCCCTATGAAAATAAAAATTGAGTGGGAGATGTATAAAAGAAAGAGACAGGAGGTCAAGAGAAAGGTGAAAGAGGTGAAAAAAAAGGCAAGTGAGAGTTGGGGTGAGAGAGTATCATTAAATTTTAGGGAGAATAAAAAGATGTTCTGGAAGGAGGTAAATAAAGTGCGTAAGACAAGGGAGCAAATGGGAACTTCAGTGAAGGGCGCAAATGGGGAGGTGATAACAAGTAGTGGTGATGTGAGAAGATGGAGTGAGTATTTTGAAGGTTTGTTGAATGTGTTTGATGATAGAGTGGCAGATATAGGGTGTTTTGGTCGAGGTGGTGTGCAAAGTGAGAGGGTTTGGGAAAATGATTTGGTAAACAGATATATATATATATATATATATATATATATATATATATATATATATATATATATATATATATATATGATCATATATATATATATATATATATATATATATATATATATATATATATATATACATATATATATATATATATATATATATATATATATATGATCATATATATATATATATATATATATATATATATATATATATAATATATATATATATATATATTATCCCTGGGGATAGGGGTGAAAGAATACTTCCCAAGCATTCCTCACGTGTCGTAGAAGGCGAGTAGAGGGGACGGGAGCGAGGGGGCCAGAAATCCTCAACTCCTTGTATTTTGACTTTCTAAAAAATGGGAAACAGAAGGAGTCACGCGGGGGAGTGCTCATCCTGCTCGTAGACTCAGATTGGGGTGTCTAAATGTGTTTGAATGTAACCAAGATGTGAAAAAAGAAGAGATAGGTAGAATGTTTGAGGAAAGGAACCTGAATGTTTTGGCTCTGAGTGAAACGAAGCTCAAGGGTAAAGGGGAAGAGTGGTTTGGGAATGTCTTGGGAGTAAAGTCAGGGGTTAGTGAGAGGACAAGAGCAAGGGAAGGAGTAGCAGTACACCTGAAACAGGAGTTGTGGGAGTATGTGATAGAATGTAAGAAAGTAAATTCTCGATTAATATGGGTAAAACTGAAAGTTCATTGAGAGAGATGGGTGATTATTGGTGTATATGCACCTGGGCATGAGAAGAAAGATCATGAGAAGCAAGTGTTTTGAGAGCAGCTGAATGAGTGTGTTAGTGGTTTTGATGCAAAAGACGGGGTTGTAGTGATGGGTGATTTGAATGCAAAGGTGAGTAATGTGGCATTTGAAGGAATAATTGGTAAACATGGAGTGTTCAGTTTTGTAAATGGAAATGGTGAAGAGCTGGTAGATTTATGTGCTAAAAAAGGACTGGTGATTGGGAATAACCGGTTTAAAAAGCGAGATATACATAAGTATACTTATGTAAGTAGGGGAGATGGCCAGAGAGCGTTATTGGATTACGTGTTAATTGACAGGAGCGCGAAAGAGAGACTTTTGGTTGTTAATGTGCTGAGAGGTGCAACTGGAGGGATGTCTTATCATTATCTTGTGGGGGCTAAGGTGAAGATTTGTATGGGTTTTCAGAAAAGAAGAGTGAATGTTGGGGTGAAGAGGGTGGTGAAAGTAAGTGAGCTTGGGAAGGAGACTTGTGTGAGGAAGTACCAGGAGAGACTGAGTACAGAATGGAAAAAGGTGAGAACAATGGAAGTAAGGGGAGTGGGGGAGGAATGGGATGTATTTAGGAAATCAATGATGGAGTGCACAAAAGATGCTTGTGGCATGAGAAGCGTGGGAGGTGGGTTGATTAGAAAGGGTAGTGAGTGGTGGGATGAAGAAGTAAGATTATTAGTGAAAGAGAAGAGAGAGGCATTTGGACGGTATTTGCAAGGAAAAAATGCAATTGATTGGGAGATGTATAAAAGAAAGAGACAGGAGGTCAAGAGAAAGGTGCAAGAGGTGAAAAAGAGGGCAAATGAGAGTTGGGTTGAGAGAGTATCATTAAATTTCAGGGAGAATAAAAAGATATTCTGGAAGAAGGTAAATAAAGTGCATAAGACAAGGGAGCAACTGGGAATTTCAGTGAAGGGCGCTAATGGGGAAGTGAAAAGAAGTAGTGGTGATATGAGGAGATGGAGTGAGTATTTTGAAGGTTTGTTGAATGTGTTTGATGATAGAGTGGCAGATATAGGGTGTTTTGGTAGAGGTGGTGTGCAAAGTGAGAGGGTTAGGGATAATGATTTGGTAAACAGAGAAGAGGTAGTAAAGGCTTTGCGGAAGATGAAAGCCGGCAAGGCAGCAGGTTTGGATGGTATTGCAGTGGAATCTATTAAAAAAGGGGGTGACTGTATTGTTGACTGGTTGGTAAGGTTATTTAATGTATGTATGACTCATGGTGAGGTGCCTGAGGATTGGCAGAGTGCGTGCATGGTGCCATTGTACAAAGGCAAAGGGGATAAGAGTGAGTGCTCAAATTACAGAGGTATAAGTATGTTGAGTATTCCTGGTAAATTATATGGGAGGGTATTGATTGAGAGGGTGAAGGCATGTACAGAGCATCAGATTGGGGAAGAGCAGTGTGGTTTCAGAAGTGGTAGAGGATGTGTGGATCAGGTGTTTGCTTTGAAGAATGTATGTGAGAAATACTTAGAAAAGCAAATGGATTTGTATGTAGCATTTATGGTTCTGGAGAAGGCATATGATAGAGTTGATAGAGATGCTCTGTGGAAGGTATTAAGAATATATGGTGTGGGAGGCAAGTTGTTAGAAGCAGTGAAAAGTTTTTATCGAGGATGTAAGGCATGTGTACGTGTAGGAAGAGAGGAAAGTGATTGGTTCTCAGTGAATGTAGGTTTGCGGCAGGAGTGTGTGATGTCTCCATGGTTGTTTAATTTGTTTATGGATGGGGTTGTTAGGGAGGTGAATGCAAGAGTTTTGGAAAGAGGGGCAAGTATGCAGTCTGTTGTGGATGAGAGAGCTTGGGAAGTGAGTCAGTTGTTGTTCGCTGATGATACAGCGCTGGTCTCTGATTCATTTGAGAAACTGCAGAAGCTGGTGACTGAGTTTGGTAAAGTGTGTGAAAGAAGAAAGTTAAGAGTAAATGTGAATAAGAGCAAGATTATTAGGTACAGTAGGGCTGAGGGTCAAGTCAATTGGGAGGTAGGTTTGAATGGAGATAACTGGAGGAAGTAAAGTGTTTTAGATATCTTGGAGTGGATCTGGCAGCGGATGGAACCATGGAAGCGGTAGTGAATCATAGTGTGGGGGATGGGGCGAAAATCCAGGAAGCCTTGAAGAATGTGTGGAAGTCGAGAACATTATCTCGGAAAGCAAAAATTGGTATGTTTGAAAGAATAGTGGTTCCAACAATGTTGTATGGTTGCGAGGCGTGGGCTATGGATAGAGTTGTGCGCAGGAGGGTGGATGTGCTGGAAATGAGATGTTTGAGGACAATATGTGGTCTGAGGTGCTTTGATCGAGTAGGTAATGCAAGGGTAAGAGAGGTGTGTGGAAATAAAAAGAGCGTGGTTGAGAGAGCAGAATAGTGTGTTTTGAAATGGTTTTGTCACATGGAGAGAATGAGTGAGGAAAGATTGACCAAGAGGATATATGTGTCGGAGGTGTAGGGAACGAGGAGAAGTGGGAGACCAAATTGGAGGTGGAAAGATGAAGTGAAAAAGATTTTGAGTTGTCGGGGCCTGAACATGCAGGAGGGTGAAAGGCAGGAAGGAATAGAGTGAATTGGATCGATGTGGTATACCGGGGTTGACGTGCTGTCAGTGGATTGAATCAGGGCATGTTTAGCGTCTGGGGTAAACCATGGAAAGTTGTGTGGTGCCTGTATGTGGAAAGGGACCTTTGGTTTAGGGCATTATTGCATGACAGCTAGAGAGTGAGTGTGAACGAATGGGGCCTTTGTTGTGTTTTCCTAACGCTACCTCGATCACATGAGGGGGGAGGGGGATGGTATTCCATGTGTGACGAGGTGGCCTTGAAAATGAATAAAGGCAGACAGTGTGAATTGTGTCCCTGGGTATATATGTATGTGTCTGTGTGTGTATATATATATGTGTACATTGAGATGTATAGGTATGTATATTTGCGTGTGTGGACGTGTATGTATATGCATGTGTATGGGGGTGAGTTGGGCCATTTCTTTTGTCTCTTTCCTTGCGCTACCTCGCAAACGCGGGAGACAGAAAAAAAAAGTATGAAGTCTGTTGGGGATGAGAGAGCTTGGGAAGTGAGTCAGTTGTTGTTCGCTGATGATACAGCGCTGGTGGCTGATTCATGTGAGAAACTGCAGAAGCTGGTGACTGAGTTTGGTAAAGTGTGTGGAAGAAGAAAGTTAAGAGTAAATGTGAATAAGAGCAAGGTTATTAGGTACAGTAGGGTTGAGGGTCAAGTCAATTGGGAGGTGAGTTTGAATGGAGAAAAACTGGAGGAAGTGAAGTGTTTTAGATATCTGGGAGTGGATCTGGCAGCGGATGGAACCATGGAAGCGGAAGTGGATCATAGGGTGGGGGAGGGGGCGAAAATTCTGGGGGCCTTGAAGAATGTGTGGAAGTCGAGAACATTATCTCGGAAAGCAAAAATGGGTATGTTTGAAGGAATAGTGGTTCCAACAATGTTGTATGGTTGCGAGGCGTGGGCTATGGATAGAGTTGTGCGCAGGAGGATGGATGTGCTGGAAATGAGATGTTTGAGGACAATGTGTGGTGTGAGGTGGTTTGATCGAGTGAGTAACGTAAGGGTAAGAGAGATGTGTGGAAATAAAAAGAGCGTGGTTGAGAGAGCAGAAGAGGGTGTTTTGAAGTGGTTTGGGCACATGGAGAGAATGAGTGAGGAAAGATTGACCAAGAGGATATATGTGTCGGAGGTGGAGAGAACGAGGAGAAGAGGGAGACCAAATTGGAGGTGGAAAGATGGAGTGAAAAAGATTTTGTGTGATCGGGGCCTGAACATGCAGGAGGGTGAAAGGAGACCAAGGAATAGAGTGAATTGGAGCGATGTGGTATACCGGAGTTGACGTGCTGTCAGTGGATTGAATCAAGGCATGTGAAGCGTCTGCGGTAAACCATGGAAATCTGTGTAGGTATGTATATTTGCGTGTGTGGACGTATGTATATACATGTGTATGGGGGGGGGTTGGGCCATTTCTTTCGTCTGTTTCCTTGCGCTACCTCGCAAACGCTGGAGACAGCGACAAAGTATAATAAAATAAAAATAAATAAATGAATATATATATATATATATATATATATATATATATATATATATATATATATATATATATATATATATATATATATATTTTTTTTTTTTTTTTTTTTTTTTTTTTATACTTTGTCGCTGTCTCCCGCGTTTGCGAGGTAGCGCAAGGAAACAGACGAAAGAAATGGCCCAACCCCCCCCATACACATGTACATACACACGTCCACACACGCTTTCCATGGTTTACCCCAGACGCTTCACATGCCTTGATTCAATCCACTGACAGCACGTCAACCCCTGTATACCACATCGCTCCAATTCACTCTATTCCTTGCCCTCCTTTCACCCTCCTGCATGTTCAGGCCCCGATCACACAAAATCCTTTTCACTCCATCTTTCCACCTCCAATTTGGTCTCCCTCTTCTCCTCGTTCCCTCCACCTCCGACACATATATCCTCTTGGTCAATCTTTCCTCACTCATTCTCTCCATGTGCCCAAACCATTTCAAAACACCCTCTTCTGCTCTCTCAACCACGCTCTTTTTATTTCCACACATCTCTCTTACCCTTACGTTACTTACTCGATCAAACCACCTCACACCACACATTGTCCTCAAACATCTCATTTCCAGCACATCCATCCTCCTGCGCACAACTCTATCCATAGCCCACGCCTCGCAACCATACAACATTGTTGGAACTACTATTCCTTCAAACATACCCATTTTTGCTTTCCGGGATAATGTTCTCGACTTCCACACATTTTTCAAGGCTCCCAAAATTTTCGCCCCCTCCCCCACCCTATGATCCACTTCCGCTTCCATGGTTCCATCCGCTGCCAGATCCACTCCCAGATATCTAAAACACTTCACTTCCTCCAGTTTTTCTCCATTCAAACTCACCTCCCAATTGACTTGACCGTCAACCCTACTGTACCTAATAACCTTGCTCTTATTGACATTTACTCTTAACTTTCTTCTTCCACACACTTTACCAAACTCCGTCACCAGCTTCTGCAGTTTCTCACATGAATCCGCCACCAGCGCTGTATCATCAGCGAACAACAACTGACTCACTTCCCAAGCTCTCTCATCCCCAACAGACTTCATACTTGCCCCTCTTTCCAAAACTCTTGCATTCACCTCCCTAACAACCCCATCCATAAAGAAATTAAACAACCATGGAGACATCACACACCCCTGCCACAAACCTACATTCACTGAGAACCAATCACTTTCCTCTCTTCCTACACGTACACATGCCTTACATCCTCGATAAAAACTTTTCACTGCTTCTAACAACTTGCCTCCCACACCATATATTCTTAATACCTTCCACAGAGCATCTCTATCAACTCTATCATATGCCTTCTCCAGATCCATAAATGCTACATACAAATCCATTTGCTTTTCTAAGTATTTTTCACATACATTCTTCAAAGCAAACACCTGATCCACACATCCTCTACCACTTCTGAAACCACACTGCTCTTCCCCAATCTGATGCTCTGTACATGCCTTCACCCTCTCAATCAATACCCTCCCATATAATTTACCAGGAATACTCAACAAACTTATACCTCTGTAATTTGAGCACTCACTCTTATCCCCTTTGCCTTTGTACAATGGCACTATGCAAGCATTCCGCCAATCCTCAGGCACCTCACCATGAGTCATACATACATTAAATAACCTTACCAACCAGTCAACAATACAGTCACCCCCTTTTTTAATAAATTCCACTGCAATACCATCCAAACCTGCTGCCTTGCCGGCTTTCATCTTCCGCAAAGCTTTTACTACCTCTTCTCTGTTTACCAAATCATTTTCCCTAACCCTCTCACTTTGCACACCACCTCGACCCAAACACCCTATATCTGCCACTCTGTCATCAGACACATTCAACAAACCTTCAAAATACTCATTCCATCTCCTTCTCACATCACCACTACTTGTTATCACCTCCCCATTTACGCCCTTCACTGAAGTTCCCATTTGCTCCCTTGTCTTACGCACCCTATTTACCTCCTTCCAGAACATCTTTTTATTCTCCCTAAAATTTACTGATAGTCTCTCACCCCAACTCTCATTTGCCCTTTTTTTCACCTCTTGCACCTTTCTCTTGACCTCCTGTCTCTTTCTTTTATACTTCTCCCACTCAATTGCATTTTTTCCCTGCAAAAATCGTCCAAATGCCTCTCTCTTCTCTTTCACTAATACTCTTACTTCTTCATCCCACCACTCACTACCCTTTCTAAACAGCCCACCTCCCACTCTTCTCATGCCACAAGCATCTTTTGCGCAATCCATCACTGATTCCCTAAATACATCCCATTCCTCCCCCACTCCCCTTACTTCCATTGTTCTCACCTTTTTCCATTCTGTACTCAGTCTCTCCTGATACTTCTTCACACAGGTCTCCTTCCCAAGCTCACTTACTCTCACCACCTTCTTCACCCCAACATTCACTCTTCTTTTCTGAAAACCCATACTAATCTTCACCTTAGCCTCCACAAGATAATGATCAGACATCCCTCCAGTTGCACCTCTCAGCACATTGACATCCAAAAGTCTCTCTTTCGCACGCCTGTCCATTAACACGTAATCAAATAACGCTCTCTGGCCATCTCTCCTACTTACATAAGTATACTTATGTATATCTCGCTTTTTAAACCAGGTATTCCCAATCATCAGTCCTTTTTCAGCACATAAATCCTCCCCTCCTTGTATTAACTTTCTAAAATGGGAAACAGAAGAAGGAGTCACGCGGGGAGTGCTCATCCTCCTCGAAGGCTCAGAGTGGGGTGCCTAAATGTGTGTGGATGTAACCAAGATGTGAAAAAAGGAGAGATAGGTAGTATGTTTGAGGAAAGGAACCTGGATGTTTTGGCTCTGAGTGAAACGAAGCTCAAGGGTAAAGGGGAAAAGTGGTTTGGAAATGTCTGGGGAGTGAAGTCAGGGGTTAGTGAGAGGACAAGAGCAAGGGAAGGAGTAGCAATACTCCTGAAACAGGAGCTGTGGGAGTATGTCATAGAATGTAAGAAAGTAAATTCTCGATTAATATGGGTAAAATTGAAAGTTGATGGAGAGAGGTGGGTGATTATTGGTGCATATGCACCTGGGCATGAGAAGAAAGATCATGAGAGGCAAGTGTTTTGGGAGCAGCTAAATGAGTGTGTTAGCGGTTTTGATGCACGAGACCGGGTTATAGTGATGGGTGATTTGAATGCAAAGGTGAGTAATGTGGCAGTTGAGGGAATAATTGGTATGCATGGGGTGTTCAGTGTTGTAAATGGAAATGGTGAAGAGCTTGTAGATATATATATATATATATATATATATATATATATATATATATATATATATATATATATATATATATATATATATATATATATATTCATTTTAGTCTAGGAGGAAAATAAAACACGATAAGTTCCCAAAGCACTTTTTTGTAATAATCACATCATCAAGAGAGACACAAGAGAAATATTACCCTGAGTTGATATACAACGAAGAGACGTAACTAGGACGCCATTTGTTAAACATGCGATTGTCTAGCAAAGACTACGAACGTATCATGAACTTATCATTTTAAAAATTTTATCAACAATAAATTTCTCCAATTTATATAAACTATCACTAATATTAACATTATATTTCTTTTTGTATTTAATAATAAAAGATTCATCGAAGGTGCGATTTGGGTTCCTTAGGAAATCCCTTGATGAACAAGTGATACTAAGATCTGTCCTACCTTAACGATTGTTGCAGTTCTCTGGTCGACTATTTGACCAATTCCAAAACATTATTTGAAAGAAACACATTGAATTAAGGAAGATTGAAATGGAGGAGGCTTTTCGTATTGCAAGAGAGAAGAAACGTGCCTTTCAAATGCCAATACCGTCATATTGGAAGGACCGGATGTTGGACTATTGTTATAATAGATTAAGGAATGAAAGCCAAAGGCTACAAATGAAACTGAATTGTAAGTTGAGCCATCTTATCAATAACAGCGACTGGACTAAGAACGCAAACACTTCTTTTGTGATAAACCTTTCCAATAAACAACTAGATAAGGATTCCTTGAGTGCCTTAGGCTATGGATTAGGTTTTGTGTGCTCTAACTGGGAAGCAAGCTGTGTTGATGTTACAATGTCTTTTTGCAATCTAGAGAGATATAGTAATTTAACTAATGATGAAATTAATATCTATAATGTTTTAGTGTATGCCATTTTGTAAAAACCAGTGGAACCTAATTGCTCTAAATGATTTATAAGAGCTGTTAACCTCTTTAAAAAAAGACAATGATGTACATAAGACTAAAGCGGATTACGCTAACACTTGTGATTTTAGACA
The DNA here is from genome assembly GCF_036320965.1 of Panulirus ornatus. Classification (NCBI taxonomy): domain Eukaryota; kingdom Metazoa; phylum Arthropoda; class Malacostraca; order Decapoda; family Palinuridae; genus Panulirus; species Panulirus ornatus. The sequence continues at coordinate 37,904,834 of NC_092225.1, forward strand.
AAAGTAACCATTTATCTAAAATGAATGATCTTCTAAATGATGACACAACATATTCTAAACTTAGTAAAAATCCCTTAGAAACAGTTAACTCCCATTTCAATAAATAATTGAATTTTTTGTTGAAAGGTAATAATTCTCTTATCAAAAATTTGTCATCTTTGTCCCCTTCATTGCCATATATGTATGGACTTATGAAAACATATAAAAAAAAATTTCCAGCAAGACCTATAGTGAGTTCAGTAGGCTCCATCACATACAGTGTCAAAATAGTTAGTTTCTTTATCAAGTCCTTTAGTGGGTAACATATCGAATTCTAATATCATGAACAATATACATTTAGTTAACAAGCTTATCACTATCAATGTCAATTTTGATTTCAAACTTGTTAACTTTGATGTTTCCTCACTTTTCACTAAAGTTCCAGTTGATGACCTTTTAGAATATTTATTTGATATCTTGGATGATATTCATTTACCTGTTGCATAGTCTGTTTGCATTGAAATGAGGAAATTGGGCATAAAAGCCTGTATATTTCAGTTAAAAGGAGATTATTATGCTCAGAGATTTGGTATGGCAATGGGTAACCCTCTTTCACCTGTACTAAGTAATTTTCATATAGAATTATTTGAAACAAAATTACTAAAGGATATCTTACCTTCTAATGCAGTTTCGTTTAGATATGTAGATGATGTTTTTTGTGTTTGGCCAACAAATCAAAATTTACAAATATTTCTCCTCTTACTTAACAATTTAGTACTTTCCACCAAATTTACTGTAGAAAATGAAAATAATGGTATGTTATCATTCTTAGATTGCATGATCCATAGGCAAGGAAAAAAGTTTAAGTTCAGTATATACAGAAAGCCTACCAATGTATGCTCATGAATCCATTATTACTCATCTCAACATGACATAGTTGAATTATCATCTTTCCAATCTATGTTCCTTAGGGTACTACGTATTTCCAGTCAAGAGTTTATTGATGATGAGTTTGAGAATATATATTCTATTGGATCTGAGTTAATGTACCCAAGATCTTTCATTGATAAATCCCATAAGTTAGCAAAGAAATCATTTTACAGAGTTCAGCCCAAACCTCCCATTGACACCAAGAATCTTTTAGTTCTCCCTTTTAATAATAATTTTACTTTACTTCCTATGTTGCTTAACTCCTTTAATGTAAATGTTGCTTTCAGCAGCAATAATCCTATAAAGAATATCTTGATTAGGAATTCACCAGAAAATTCTCCTTGGTGCATCTATAAAGTGCCATGTAGAAATTGTGATAAGTTTTAGGTTAGGCAGACTAGTAAGGATCTTTATGTCAGACTTAAGCAACATAAATATGGTATAAGAATAAGACAAGAAACAAATGCCTTGTTTAATCACGTTACAAACTATGATCATTGTATTGACTGGAGTAATGCCATCTCAGTTATTAACTCTAACTCTTTTACCACGAGAAATATTATTGAATCTTCTATTATTAGATACAAAGAATAATAATGTTAATATCAGTTATGGTTTATACAAAATGGATAAATTTATTCCTAATAAAACTTCTAAAATGATAAGTTTATGATACTCTCGTTGTCTGTCTTGGTCAATCGCGTGTTTACCAAATGACGTCATAGCTACGTCTCTTCGTTGTATATCAACTGACAGTCATATTTCTCTCTTGTATCTTCCCAAGTGATGGGATTATTACACGAAAGTACACTTGGGAACTTATCGTGTTTTATTTTCCCGTGCACTCATAGGAATATACTTGATCTCGCGAAATATTGTGATCTTTTTCAATATATATGTGATCGAGTGTAAGAAAGTAAACTCTAGATTGATATGGGTAAAACTGAAAGTGGATGGAGAGGGATGGGTGATTATTGGTGTATATGCACCTCGGCATAAGAAGAAAGATCATGAGAGGCGAGTGTTTTGGGAGCAGCTGCCTGAGTGTGTTTGTAGTTTTGATGCACGAGACCGGGTTATAGTGATGGGTGATTTCAATGCAAAGGGGAGTGATATGGCAGTTGAGGAAATAATTGGTGTACATGGGGTGTTCAGTGTTGTAAATGGAAATGATGAAGAGCTTGTCGATAAATGTGCTGAAAAAGGACTGGTGATTGAGAATACCAGGTTTAAAAAGAGATATACGTAATTATACGTATGTAAATAGGAGAGATGGCCAGAGAGCGTTATCGGATTACCTGTTAATTGATAGGCGCGCGAAAGAGAGACTTTTGGATGTTAATGTGCCGAGAGGTGCAACTGGAGGGATGTCTGGTCATTATCTTGTAGAGGCGAAGGTGAAGGCTTGTAGAGGTTTTCAGAAAAGAAGAGAGAATGTTGGGGTAGAAGAGAGTGGTGAGAGTAAGTGACCTTGGAAAGGAGACTTGTTTGACGAAGTACCAGGAGAGACTGAATACACAATGGAAAAAGCTGAGAACAAATGCGTAAGGGGAGTGGGGGAGGAATGGAATTTGTTTAGAGAAGCAATGATGGCTTGCATAAACTTTCTTGAGGCATGAAAAGCGTGGGAGGTGGGCAAATTAGAAACGGTAGTGAGTGGTGGGATGAAGAAGTTAGATTATTACTGAAAAAGAAGAGAGAGGCATTTCAACGATATTAGCAGGGAAATAATGCAAATGACTGAGAGATGTATAAAAGAAAGAGGTAGGAGGTGAAGAGAAAGGTGCCAGAGGTAAAAAAAGAGGGCAAAGGAGAGTTGGGGTGGATGTTTTGGAAGGAGGTAAATAAAGTGCACGAGAGAAGGGAACAAATGGGAACATCGATGAAAGGGGCTAATGGGGAGGTGATAACAAATAGTTATGATGTGAGAAGGAGATGGAGTGAGTATTTTGAAGGTTTGTTGAATGTGTTTGATGATAGAGTGGCAGATATAGGATGGTTTGGTCGAGGTGGTGTGCAAAGTGAAAGGGTTAGGGAGAATGATTTGGTAAACATAGAGGAGGTAATAAAGGCTCTGCAGATGAAAGCCGGCAAGGCAGCGGGTTTAGATGGTATTGCAGTGGATATTATTGAAAGAGGGGGGGGGACTGTATTGTTGACTGGTTGGTAAGGTTATTTAATGTATGTATGACTCATGGTGAGGTGCCTGAGAATTGGCAGAATGTTTGCATAGTGACACAATACAAACGCAAAGGGGATAAATGTGAGTGCTCAAATTACAGAGGTATAGGTTTGTTGAGTATTCATGGGAAATTATATAGCAGGGTATTGATTGAGAAGGTGAAGGCGAGTACAGAGCATCAGATTGTGGAAGAGCAGTGTTGTCAAAAGTGGTAGGGTATGTATGGATTAGGTGTTTGCTTTGAAGAATATATGTGAGAAATAGAGTTGATAGAGATGCTCTGTGGAAGGTATTAAGAATATATGGTGTGGGAGGCAAGTTGTTAGAAGCAGTGAAAAGTTTTTATCGAGGATGTAAGGCATGTGTACGTGTAGGAATAGAGGAAAGTGATTGGTTTTCGGTGAATGTTGGTTTGCGGCAGGGATATGTGATGTCTTCATGGTTGTTTGATTTGTATATGGATGGGGTTGTTAGGGAGGTGAATTCAAGAGTTTTGGAAAGAGTGGTAAGTATTCAGTCTGTTGTGGATGAGAGAGCTTGGGAAGTGAGTCAGTTGTTGTTCGCTGATGATGCAGCGCTGGAGGCTGATTCGGGAGAGAAACTGCAGAAGCTGGTGACTGAGTTTGGTAAAGTGTATGAAAGAAGAAAGCTGAGAGTAAATGTGAATAAGAGCAAGGTTATTAAGTACAGCAGGGTTGGGAGACAGGTTAATTGGGAGGTAAGTTTGAATGGAGAAAAACTGGATGAAGTGAAGTGTTTTAGATATCTGGGAGTGGATTTGGCAGCGGATGGAACCAAAGAATCGGAAGTAAGTCATAAGGTGCGGGAGGGACGAAAGTTCTGAGAGCATTGAAAATGTGTGAAATCGAGAACGTTATCTTGAAAAGCAAAACTTGTTATGTTTAAAGGAATAGTGGTTCGAACAATGTTATATTGTTCCAAAGCGTTAGCTATAGATAGAGTTGTGCGGAGGAGGGTGAATGTGATGGAAAGGAGATATTTGAGGACAATATTTGGTGTGGGGTGGTTTGATCGAGTAAGTAATGAAAAGGTAAGAGAGATGTGTAGTAATAAAAAGAGTGTGGTTGAGAGAGCAGAAGAGGGTATTTTCATACGGTTTGTTCACAAGGAGAGAATTAGCGAGGAAAGATTGACAAAGAGGATATATATGTCAGAGGTGGAGGGAACGAGGAGAAGTGGGACACCAAATTGGAGGTGGATTGATAGAGTGAAAAAGATTTTGAGTGATCGGAGCCTGAACATGCAGGATGATGAAAGGCGTGCAAGGAATAGAGTGAATTGGAACGATGTGGTATACCGGGGTCGAAGTGCATGTGAAGCGTTTGGGTAAACCGTGCAAAGATTTTTGGGGCCTGGATGTGGAAAGGGAGCTGTGGTTTCGGTGCATTATACATGACAGCTAAAGACTGAGTGTTAACGAATGTGGCCTTTTTTGTCTTTTCCTGGCGATACCTCGAGCACATGCGGTTGGACGGGGTTGTTGTCTCATGTGTGGCGGGGTGGCGACGGGAATGAATAAGGTCAGACAGGATGAATTATGTATATGTGTATATATGTATAAGTCTGAGTATGTATATATATATATATATGTATACGTTCCTCGCGTGTCGTAGAAAGCGACTAGAGGGGACGGGAGCGGGGGGCCAGAAATCCTCAACTCCTTGTATCTTTTTAACTTTCTAAAAATGGGAAACAGAAGAAGGAGTCACGCGGGGAGTGCTCATCCTCCTCGAAGGCTCAGATTGGGGTGACTAAATGTGTGGGGATGTAACCAAGATGTGAAAAAAGGAGAGATAGGTAGTATGTTTGAGGAAAGGAACCTAGATGTTTTGGCTCTGAGTGAAACGAAGCTCAAGGGTAAAGGGGAAGAGTGGTTTGGAAAT